>NC_138538.1:6421716-6656716 GCF_964234715.1 Podarcis melisellensis | reverse complement strand
CATGCTGCTCAGGAGAAAAAAATACTCACTGCTCAGCCCGGTTTCTAAAACACAAGTGGAGTAGCCTCCCTTAGGCTATCATCCCGCTTCTGCCTCCGTTTTTCTAACACTGGGTTATATTTTGCTATATTCCAAGAGAGAAGCAGGAGGGAGCATAAAATTACACACAGACATGTTTTTATTTATTTGTACCCTGCCAGATGGGTGGGTATGTATAAATAAATAAATAAATAAAATAAGTTATTATTATTATTATTATTAAATGGCTCCTCCATCCTTTGCTCCTTCTTCCTCAGCCAGGACAAAGTCCTCTGAAGTGATTGAGAATTTAAATGCCGCTGGCCAAATAAAGTCCAGGGCTTATGAAATTGTAGGCAAGCATATTCCACCTTTTTAATACCTCGGCCTTTACAATTTATTACTTTTATTATTAACATGCGCTCCCAGGCTCCTGAATTTCTGCGCAATTAAATTCTGCATCGTTGCTTTTAAAATTACATCTTCTAAATTGGTATTTTTGTGGCGGGGGTGAGGGGAGGGGTACTACATGCTTTAGGGCATAATCCCATACATGCTTACCTGGGTGTGAGTCCCACTAAACACAGCAGGCCTTACGTCTGAGTAGACATGCCTCCAAGATTGCACCATTATTATTAATAGGAAAGCATTGTTAGGAACTGATTTTGTTGTGTGGCTAACCTGACTGGATTTTGTTTTGTTATATTTTGATGACTCCTTTTTTTAACAGAATTGCTGTTTAATACCTTGCTGTTTAATAAATATCCGGATTTTAAACATCTGACTATAAAATACGATGTATGTATGATTGCCTCACTGTTGTAAGTGGCTTGTCCTAGATATTTCGGATTGTTTGTTGTTGTTTGTTCATCTCTTGTATTATTATTGTTTTGATGTAAATTGTCTTAAGCCCTTCATATGCAAAGATGCTCTACAAATAAACTGGAAGCTGAGTTCAATTACCTGTGGCATCTCTGACTCTTCTTTGCTGTCCAGAGCTTTGACTTCCCCCTGACTTGGACTATTCAACCACCTTCAACCTCTCTGAGCAGAGTAGAAAGGGACGCGTTGCCTCGGTTCCAAGCTGGGTTTCCATGTGTAAAGTTTTTACACTGATACTTTGCACTGGAAGCCAGGATTGAACCATACAAGATGGGTGCTCACCTAACCAGCATGGTTAGAGGATGGTTGGAGGAGCATGGTTGGCAGGAGCTGGGACCAAACAACGGGAGCTCACCCCGTCGCGGGGATTCGAACTTCCGACCTTCTGATCGGCAAGTCCTAAGCTCTGTGGTTTAACCCATAGCGCCAAGATTAGCACAGGCAAAACATGTCCAGGCAACTCCCAAGTACCCACAATCAAAGGACAATAGAGCCCCCTTGGCACATCCATAGACTGGGGCAAGTCCGGTGATGGGGTTTGGGAAGCTAAGTGCTCAGCAATTGAAACAAAAATTTTAAAAAATCCTTCCAGTAACACCTTAGAGACCAACTAAGTTTGTTATTGGGATGAGCTTTTGTGTGCATGCACACTTCTTCAGATACCTCAGCAACTCTCACCCCTGGGCACTTCCTTGGGTGGGGGGTGTGTACATGTCCTCACGGGAGGTGGCAGAGGGCAAAATGGCATTGGAATATGTTTGAATTGGCAAGGGGTTGATTTTATATGATTTATAAAGCTAGGTATCTTCCCTGAGCAGTCAAGTCGAAAGGATACATTCAGGCATAATATTTGTAACATTCAACAACCCCACTGATGTGCCCCCCCCCCCGGTAAATTCTGTAACAGCTGGGATCTCCAAGGATCCTCTAGTCCAACTCCCTACAATCCAATCCAATCCAGCTCCAGGTGGAAGTGAATCCACAACCTGATTGGCCTACAGGAGAATCCCGGAATTAGCCAATCACGTGGGGCCCATTGTGTATATAATGTATATAAAGCAGATATTGTGGGGGAACTTCCATTCCTCCTCACCACTATGAGCTGAATAAAGAGCATGAAATCCACTCTCGACTCCAAGTATATTTCAAAAACCTTCAAGGAAGGAGAGTCCAGCATCTCCCGAGGGAGACCATTCCACTGTCCTAACAGCTCTTCCTGGAAGAAAGTTCTTCCTAATGTTTAGCCTGAATCTTCTTTCTTGTAACGAGGTTATTGGTTCGAGTCCTGCCCTCAAGAGCAGGAGAAAACAGGCTCTTTCCATCTTCCTTGTGGCAGCCCATCAGATATTTGAAGGTGGCTATCATCTCTCAGTCTCCTTATTCAGATAAAGGTCCAGATAATCTTGTGAAAAGCCTTTATTATTGGAGACTATCCCATGCAGACAGAGTCTCTGTGCACATCATGCATTTAAAGCACATTTAAAGCATGTGCAAAACACATTGCTCCCCACCCCCCAAAAAAGAATCCTTCACTGAGCTACAATTCCCAGCACCCATTACAAACTACAATTCGCATGATTATTGAGGAAGACATGCGCTTTAAATATATGGCTTGCACACTGCCATAAGCGCAAGCTTTCTTCTGGCCCTGAACAACATGGTGCGATATCATATGGCATGTGTCAGCGCTGGACTGGTGCACCAAAGCTTTCTGCCTATATAAATAAAAATGTAATGCTGTCATCAAGCGGCCCCAATTGGAGGATTTGTTGCGCCACATCACAATGCTGGATTTGCATAAAGCCAGAGCACAGCCTCCCATTGGAGGATTTGCAGTGCCTCATCAAGGGGGAGGAGGAATGGGAGGAGAGTTGGCAAGCAAACTGAAAAATACAAGAGAGCCATTCTTGCAGTGAAGGACTATCTAGTGGGGTTTTAATCTCCTTTCAAAGGCATAAGTAACAACCCAAGAGGGAAGCGGAAATAATGGCAGCCAAGTAGTATCTCAAAGGCTGCAACACTCGGAATGGATCCTTGAATAATTGTTCCCAAAAGAAAAGGTGGCAGCACAGAGAAGAATACTTGAGACTCAAAAGGAGTGGAGATCAGGAAAGTGAAAAGGATAAAGGTCAGAAGGATGTCAGGAGCAGAAAAAAAAGGCTCCTAAGAGCAACATCTCCAAGGCAGCGTCATAATTAAGCAGAACTCGCCCCCCTGAAATCAGATTTAAGCAAAACATTTAATTTGCAAGTGGTGGTCCTCCAGTATAATTGGAAAGATTAAACCTTCAGAGGGATTGCCGCAGTATACAAGCCACACATGTGATATCAGTTCCTTTAATGTTGTGGTTTTCAAAGGGTGTTGCAAGAACCCCTGAGGTCCCTTAGAACAGGCTTCCTCAACCTCAGCCCTCCAGATGTTTTTGGCCTACAAATCCCATGATCCCTAGCTAGCAGGACCAGCAGTCAGGGATGATGGGAATTGTAGTCTCAAAACATCTGGAGGGCTGAGGTTGAGGGAGCCTGGCTTAGAAGATTACCCAGAGTTCCCCAGCGAGCAGGAAAGAGAAGGAAACTTCACTCAAAGACAGCTTTCCCCAAAGACAGCCGCCATTGGGCGACAAATTCTCAATTCGAATCAATTTGAGTTTTAATTATTATTATTTTATATTTTTTAAAAAAATTCTTTTCGTACAAGCAATCAAAAGGACAGAATGTAGTAAATAAACATGTACGTGCTTATCAGCTGCTAAATATAACCAGAACCATAGTTGTAGTGGGGCAATTGGCATTAAAAGAGAAAGAAAGCAGAAGACATTTGTAAACAGCTTAGTTTTTCTTACATTCGAACAGGGTATACGTTTAATTAATTAATTACGAGCTTGATGGAACTAAAAAGGAAAAGGATTTAGGGGGGGAGATCTAAATGATAACAAAGTAGGTACCAGGTTAACTTTTATTATATGGGAATGCTAATGTTGAAGAAGTTTTTTTAGGCTGGCCTAATTACTGTAATGGGACGTGGGTGGCACTGTGGGTTAAACCACAGAGCCTTGGACTTGCCAATCAGAAGGTTGGCAGTTCGAATCCCCGCGACGGGGTGAGCTCCCGTTGCTCGGTCCCTGCTCCTGCCAACCTAGCAGTTTGAAAGCATGTAAAAGTGCAAGTAGATAAATAGGTACTGCTGCGGCAGGAAGGTAAACGGCATTTCCGTGCACTGCTCTGGTTCACCAGAAGCGGCTTAGTCATGCTGGCCACATGACCCGGAAGCTGTACGCTGGCTCCCTCAGCCAATAAAGCGAGATGAGCACCACAACCCCAGAGTCGGCCATGACTGGACCTAATGGTCAGGGGTTCCTTTACTTAATTACTGCAACGTCAGGGGATGTTTTGCATTCAGGATTATTGACTTAACCCTGCGGCTTCCCTCCTTTTCCTTTGCCGAGAAAAAAAACCTGCCGCAGGCTTTTGTTAGGAGTCCTGCCAGGGAATTGTATATAACCCATGCTGAGAAACTTGTGGTGCCGAAACTTCACCTGCGCAGATCCTGAATGAGCTATTAAGGCAATATATTGGGGCGGCTGAGCAGATAAGAGCAATCTCAGCACCTCCTATAGAGATCTGTAGGACAAAGCAGACTGGATCGATGTATTTATTTGAAGGATTTTTACCCCGCTGTTCAGCCAGAAAGGGCTCCTGGGGGGTCTTAGAAAGATCGGTAATAAGACAGTTCCTCCTTTCAGGCTTTCAATTTAACAGACATAGCACAAAAGGAATGGGGGTGGAGGAGGGGGGAAGCAAACTCGTGCACTGGGCCTTATTTATTTACTTGAAAACATTTATAGAACACTTAACCCTTCCCATAGTGATGCACAAGTTTAGCAGAATGGAATAAAGCACATTAAAAAGCACATCATAAAATACTGTCAACAAATAATGCCAGTAAATAGGCTCGGCTCTCTGGAAAAAGAAGCAGATTATTATTTTTTTAATACATGATGAAAGACCACAGTTGTTGGTTCCTGTCTAGTTTCTATGGGGAGCATATTCCACAGGGCAGGTGCTGTGAGCCTGAAACCAAACAGCTACAGAATGAGGCTCTGGCGCATGAGGCAACAGATACTGAGCCTCCAGAGGAGACCGCAGTCTACCTCTAATCCTGGGAGTACCTCTAGCCATCATCCTGTTCGACAGAGTCTCCCTTTCAACTCTACGATTCTATCATTCTCTCTTCTTTGGCGATCCCTTGTAGCCAAGTAAGATTGTCTTCCATAAACACGGTTTTAACAATGAGTCCGTAAGTGACTGTGGAGGCCAATTCTGGATCCACATGTTCTTCCACAGTGGGGACATTGGTTTCCAGGTGGGAGTTGATCACGGTGAGGATTTGCCAAGCGTGCCTTCCTCTTAGCACATTTCTCCCTTGTGTCCTGAGTTCAAGTGTCTTCAAAGCCCACGACACCTTTGGTAAAGGCTGTTCTCCAATTGGAGCGCTCGCAGGTCAGTGTTACCCAGTTGTTGGTGTTTATATAGTGGTACCTCTGCTTACGGATTTAATTCGTTTCGGGGTGCAGTGCGCACCTCTTTAAACCTCTTTTGTTAACCACCAACATTACTCTTTCCATTTTTAAGTTCGGAATAGAGTAGTTGCTTTGGAAGACGACCATCAGGCATCTGCACAACTTGACCAGTCCAACGAAGCTGATGTTGAAGAATCATTGCTTCGACACTGGTGATCTTTGCTTCTTCCAGTACACTGGCATTGGTTCGCCCGGCTTCTGAATGATGTATAAAAAATTTTGGAGACACCATTGATGGAATCTTTCGAGGAGTTGCAGATGGCGTTGATAAGTGGTCCATGTTTCACAAGCATACAGTCAGGTTGGTAGTACAATAGCTTTGGAAACAAGTATTTTGGTTTCCCTGCGAATGTCCCCTGTGCGTGAATTTATTTTATGTGTGTCCTGTGATTCTATCCCTAAGAAACATGACTAGGGAGCTTTGGGTGTTTATCAGACTGGGGAGATCCAGGAGTAAGCATGCAGCAAGGTCACAGAGGAAGAGGGGAAAGGTTCGACATATTTGTGTCATCTTTAACGCATCGGTTTTGATCTCAGTCTTTGGCTGCAGGAGTGAGCGTGTGGCTAGCAGGAAACAAATGGCGTTGTGGGAGGGTGAGACGGCCCCTTCTTGCTTTCAGGAGAGAAAGGGTCTGTCGTCTGATGTGGGCCTGGGAAATCGAGTTCCCGATTGCTGGAGTTGGGTGGCACCTACTGGATGAACAGAACAACGCAGCTCAGAAGGAAACGACAAGGAACGGGGAGAAATTAATAAATAATAATAATATGGTCAGCTCGCATTCCCTGCTTTAACTCCTGTGCTGCTTTACGGGGGTTATTTTATTGCGTGCTTTAACTATGGGTGCTTATATTTTGGGTGCTAATTATGGGTGCTTATAAGGGGATGCGAGTGGCGCTGTGGGCTAAACCGCAGAGCCTATGACTTGCCGATCAGAAGGTCGGCGGTTCAAATCCCCGCGACGGGGTGAGCTCCCGTTGCTCGGTCCCTGCTCCTGCCAACCTAGCAGTTCGAAAGCACGTCAAGTGCGAGTAGATAAATAGGCACCACTCCAGCGGGAAGGTAAATGGCATTTCTGCGCACTGCTCTGGTTCGGCAGAAGTGGCTTAGTCATGCTGGCCACATGACCCGGAAGCTATACGCTGGCTCCCTTGGCCAATAAAGCGAGATGAGCGCCACAACCCCAGTGTTGGTCACGACTGGGCCTAATGGTCAGGGGTCCCTTTACCTTTACTTTATATTTTAATGGTTATGATGGCTTTGATTTCAATGACTACGGAGTTTGACAGCTATGCCCTACCTCCTCTGTCGGAGACAGTATGGTTCTGAGTACCAGTTGTTGCAAACCACAGAGGAAGAGCGTGCTCTTGAACTCAGGGCTTGCTTGCCCCAGGAATGAAGGTTCCCACACCAGTCGCATGGCTTGCTGGCCAGCTCTCAGAGACACAACCCTACACACAAACACAAACACAAACACACCATCTCTTCCAGAGCAACAGAAGCTAAGAAGGCAGAGATCCAGATGGGAATTTCAGAACAGCTACAGAAGTCCAAATGCTTTGCTTGCAGAAGTGCTTTGGGAGGGAGTGGATGACCGAAACTGCCTTTTACTGAGTCAGATTGGCTGGTCCATATAGCTCAGTGCTGCCTACACTGACTGGCAGAGGCTCTTCAGGGTTTCAGGCATGCAATCTCTCCCAGTGAAATATACTCGGAGTCGAGAGTGGATTTCATGCTCCTTATTCAGCTCATAGTGGTGAGGAGGAATGGAAGTTCCCCCAGAATGTCTGCTTTACAGTATATACGTTATTTACACAATGGGCCCCATGTGATTGGCTAATTCCGGGATTCTCCTGTAGGCCATCAGGTTGCGGATTCACTTCCACCTGGAGCTGGATTGGGTGGCTCCTGCTGCATTGTTCTAGGACCAATCAGACTGCTGCATTTTGGATCCTATTGTTCTAGGACCAATCAGACTGCTGCATTTTGGATCCTATTGTTCTAGGACCGATCAGACTGCTGCATTTTGGATCCTATTGTTCTAGGACCAATCAGACTGCTGCATTTTGGATCCTATTGTTCTAGGACCAATCAGACTGCTGCATTTTGGATCCTATTCAACTCAGCACATAACACCCAGCCTTGCCCAGAAACACTGAGGATTAAAGCTGGGAGCTTCTAAGCGCAAAACACCATCGATCTATGGCCCTCCCTGGCGAAGTGGAAACTCAGGCACAGCTCAGGGCCTGACTGAGAGCCAGAGCATAAGCGAAGCTGCTGGATCTGTCTTTTAAAGTCATCCGAGTCTGTGGCCATCCCTGCCTCCAGTGGCAGTGAGTTCCATAGTTTCAACTATACACTGCCTTTCTTTTCTCTGTCCTGAATCTTCCAGCGCTCAGCTTCCTTGCATTCTCCCTCCTCAATTCGAGTGTGATGAGAAAGGAAGAAAAAACCTGTCTTTATCCCTGCCCCTCCAAGGATTCTGGGAGCTGTAGTTTGTTAAAAGGGTGCTGAGAACTTTTAGGAGGCGCCTCTTCCCCTCACAGACCTACAGTTCTCAGATGGAGGGAGGCACATGTCTTTCGAGGGAAAGATACAGCCTTCCCAGCTATAGGAGAATTGGCTGATAAAACTATTGGGTGAGATGGCCAGGTTAACGTGTTTAATTAGAGAAAAATCATTCCTGACACTTATTAAGGATTGGAAATTTCTTGTGGAGTTTCTGCGTGAAATAGAAAATTAACTTGTCATAGCTGAAGATTGAAAAAAATACTGGTTTATGGAAGATAGAATGATTGGATCTTAATATCATATGTAGCTGCAGGACAGAGAGCCAGAAGTCCTGTTATCTTTATTTTTCTCTCTCTCATCTTTTCTCTCTCTCTCTCTCCCGTCTGTTCCTCTCTCTTTGGGTTTCCCTTTTTCAAATACTTTTTTCCTTTCTGCGTTTGTTCTTTATTCTAGGCTAAGTATGCTATAACAACAACAACAACAAATAATAATAATTTTATTTATACCCCACCCTCCCCTGCCAGAGCCGGGCTCAGGGCAGCTAACACCAATAAAATCACAGTAAAAACATAAGGGGGTGCAATTTGAAGTACAGGTTAAAATGCAATTTAAATGCAGCCTTATTTTAAAGTAGCTGATAAATCAAGACTGTAAGGGGAGGGAAACATAAGGGTCAGACTGAGTCCAAACCAAAGGCCAGGCGGAACAGCTCTGTTTTTCAGGCCCTGCAGAAAGATGTCAAGTCCCACAGGGCCCTGGTCTCTTGTGACAGAGCGTTCCACCAAGTCGGGGCCAGCACTGAGAAGGCCCTGTCCCTAGTTGAGACCAATCTAACCACCTTGCGACCTGGGATCTCCAAAATGTTGTCATTTGTGGACCTTCAGGTCCTCCGCGGGGCATACCAGGAGAGGCGGTCCCATAGGGATACATTGCAAAGATACCGTACTTTGCAATGGGCAATGGGAGGGAGGCATGGCTGGCAAGTTGGAACCCTAAAAAAGAGCACCCTGCAGGCGAGGAGGACACACTGCAACGTCTTTCGCAAGCCCCAAAGGTCATGCCGCTCTGATAGGCTTACCCTCCTCTATGAATTTATCCAACATCCTTGTTAGCCTATCTAACCCAGAGGTGATCACTGTATCTTATCCCATCGATCCTGAAAAGGAATCCCTGGTTAAGAACCCCACAGGGCTAATGCAGGACAATTTCAATGGATTCCAGCCATGACAACTTTGTTTCTCTTGCAAGTCCCAAAGATCTCAGAAACTCCCTCTGCAGTAACTCTTAAATTTTTGTTATAAGAAAAGACTGCTGCTTTGTCCCTTATGGGGTACCCAAGAGCCCGTATACTAGAGTCCTTATGTAGGCTCTCTATGGGTAGGAGAAAATAACAGAGGCCAACCAGAGTATATTGAGAAGCAATGCAGCTAGCAAGCCTGATCTTTATTAACAGACTTTTGAAACTGCCTCCCCTATAGCTCAAGACCACCCCCCAAAAAACATCATACATACATCACAGAAAGAGGTGGTCCCCAGCAGAAATTTGAGTGTGTTGTTTCTCTCCTGTCTGCCAGGATACCTGATAATGCCTTATCTGCTTGCCTTTTCTGGGTAGCTGGCCATTCTTGGTAAATACTTAGTTCCTGAATCTCTTGCGCATACTGATAGTGTGCTCAGCTTAACAGATACTTGCCAGACTGTGTTTACAGGGAGGTGTAAGTCCCTACAGTCCAAAGACAACTGGAAAGCTTTTCCCATTTCCTTCCTCCTTGCAGAGAAATATTTGAGGTCAATTTGGGAGAGTCAAAATGGCTTTGGAATTGCTCTACTGTACTATTTCAGACACACGGTTTATATACTTACGTACAGTATGTGTTTGCCTGGTACATTTATGAACATTTATTTCATATCTTAGACCTTATAAATCTAATAACACTTTCTTGCACTGAGAACTGCTATTCTGTTGTGTTTATTCTTTGCAGAAATTCCTTGTGTTGTGTTATCTTTTGGCAACTAGAGGAGAGGAAAAAGACTAAACATTCAAACTCAGACATTAATTTGCCCTATGTGGCTGTGACCAGCCATGCTATATGTATACAATGGGGGAGGGGACATTACAATATACTGTCAGGTTTGTTCATTTATTTATTTATTGTATTTATTAAATTTACGTACCAGCCTTTATCCGTTGATCTTAGGACAGGTTCACAGCATAAAAATACCAGATAAAAACAAACGATATGCGACTGAAGAGGCAAGCAGTATTTCTATGAAGTGGGTTTCCTCTTCAGCACAAGGAAAACCTATATCATAGAAACCTTCATCACAGATCTCCAGCAGTTTCTTCTGTCACTTTCCTGGTCGCCTTGGCAACCAGCTTGAAGGTTGTGTCTCCCCAAGCCTCTGTTTAGCAACCACTCCTCTAAAGTATTTAAATAATGAACTTATGGTGATAAAGTTCACTTTTGAACATTTTCTGCCCCACCCTATGTATAGAAAGGGGCGCGGGTGGCGCTGTGGGTTAAACCACAATAATAATAATAATTTATTATTTATACCCCGCCCATCTGGCTGGGCCTCCCCAGCCACTCTGGGCAGCTTCCAAAAAAATATTAAAATACTATAATACATCAAACATTAAAAGCTCCCCTAAACAGGGCTGCCTTCAAATGTCTTCTAAAAGTCTGGTAGTAGTTCTTCTCTTTGACATCTGGTGGGAGGGCGTTCCACAGGGAAGGCGCCACTACTAAGAAGGCCCTCTGCCTGGTTCCCTGTAACTTAGCTTCTCGCAGCAAGGGAACCGCCAGAAGGCCCTCAATGCTGGACCTCAGTGTCCAGGCTGAACGATGGGGGTGGAGACGCTCCTTCAGATATACTGGACCAAGACCACAGAGCCTAGGACTTGCCGATCAGAAGGTTGGCGGTTTGAATCCCCATGACAGGGTGAGCTCCCGTTGCTCAGTCCCTGCTCCTGCCAACCTAGCAGTTCGAAAGCACATCAAAGTGCAAGCAGATAAATAGGTACCACTTCAGCGGGAAGGTAAACAGCGTTTCCATGCGCTGCTCTGGTTCGCCAGAAGCGGCTTAGTCATGCTGGTCACATGACCTGTAAGCTGTATGCCAGCTCCCTCGGCCAATAAAGCGAGATGAGCGCTGCAACCCCAGAGTCGGCCACGGCTGGACCTAACGGTCAGGGATCCCTTTACCTTTACCTATGTATAGAAGTCCCACCAAGTTCAACAGGACTTACACCCAGGTAAGTGGGTATAGGATTACAGGCTAAGAGCCGACCCAGAAGTGAATCCTATTGAATTCAATGGGGCTAACCCCCTGGTAAGTGGAGTCAGGGGCACAGCCTAAGTGGTTTAAAAAGTGACTCCCTCTTTTCTATAGGAAATTTTTTAAAATGCAAATAAAAGGGAGATTTTATGTCCCTATCTTAAACATTTAGGATCACAGGGACTACCTGGCACTGAGTCAGACCATTGGTCCATCTAGCTTAGTACTGTCTGCACGGACTGGCAGCAACCCTCCAGGGTTTCAGATGGGAAATCTCTCCCAGTCCTACCTGGAGAGGCCAGGAATTGAACCCGATACCTTCTGCATGCAAAGCAGTTGCTCTGCCATTGAGCTGTGGCAAAGGTATCTGCATTTGCCACTGGAATAATATTCACCAGCAATGCCCACATAATATTCTGCTTTGTGATGTGCTGGTGTTAACTGGCAGGATATCTTGCCGTCTTCAAACTAGTTTGCCAGAACAGATCAAAGATTCATTCTCGTGCAGCATCATCTCTAAGAGGGAAGCTGCACGATGCAGTTAACAACACTCCGTTCTTTGCCTCGGGCATCTGGCAATCAAACAGACACTGCCCCTCAATGTTACTAGTCATTAAAGGTAAAGGGTAAAGGGACCCCTGACCATTAGGTCTAATCGCAGACGACTCTGGGGTTGCGGTGCTCATCTCGCTTTACTGGCCGAGGGAGCCGGCGTACAGCTTCCGGGTCATGTGGCCAGCATGACTAAGCCGCTTCTGGTGAACCAGAGCAGTGCACGGAAAAGCCGTTTACCTTCCCGCCAGAGTGGTACCTATTTATCTACTTGCACTTTGACGTGCTTTCAAACTGCTAGGTTGGCAGGAGTAGGGACCGAGCAACGGGAGCTCACCCCGTCGTGGGGATTCGAACCGCCGACCTTCTGAATGGCAAGTCCAAGGCCCTGTGGTTTAACCCACAGCACCACCCGCGTCCCATCATTACAACCTAATGTGTCTAATTTGTTTTTATCATAAACTGCCCAGTCTCAGATGAATGGTGGTATACAAACAAACAAACAAACAAACAAACAAACAAACAAAGTGGTACCTTGGATTACACATGCTTCAGGTTACAGACTCCGCTAACCCAGAAATAGTGCTTCAGGTTAATAACTTTGCTTCAGGATGAGAACACAAATCGTGCTTCGGCGGCGCGGCGGCAGCAGGAGGCCTCATTAGCTAAAGTGGTGCTTCAGGTTAAGAAAAGTTTCAGGTTAAGAACGGACCTCTGGAACGAATTAAGTACTTAACCTGAGGTACCACTGTAAAACTAATAAAGATGTATCTTTTTGCCCAGACTTTCCCTGACCCATAAGAATGGACTCTCTTATTACTGAATTCCTGCATTTTATAAACTCTGGGTTTTTTAAACTTTAAATATAAAAATACTGAGTTAATAAAGCAATAATAAACCCTTAAATCAATGGACTGATGACATGACAACAGCTGCAACACATGAATGGATTGCTTATAGCCGCAGACTTTGTTTGGATAAATATATTGACATTTGGAATGAGTTTATACAGAATATAGTAGGTTATTTATAATCCTATATGTATTGGGACAATAATACTACTTAAATATCTATATAATAATGTTTGGAAGTGTACCTGACTGTACTTAGTGTACTATGTTATATCTTTTTACTTATTTATTTGCACTTTCTCTTTTTTCTCTATAACTGAAATTCTCATAATAAAATATTAATTGAAAAGAAACACTGCTTTATTGTTTTTCTGCTGTAGTTCTGTATACCACCTAGAGGTTTTTTTAATAAGCACTTTTGAAAGGATCTTTAAAAAAATTTACACACACACACAGACACAGCTCCCTATATGAAATGAATGGGCCTAAGTTACCCATGTTTATAATTTCAATGGGTCTACTGTGAGTAAGGCTAGCATTGATACAGCCCAATGGGTGGGGGAACGATTAGACGTCATCAAGTCCAAAACTCCCCCCCCCCAAAAAAAACCATGATTAGCTTGTCCTTAGACTGTACAATCTAAAACGACTGCCAGCTGTTATCTATGTGAAAGGGCTTCTTCTGGGTCAAAAGCTGTAGGATTTGTGACTGGGAGGATAGAACAGTTTAACTCATTCCTACAAACAGAGAGAAAGCTTTCTAGGATCAGCTTAGCCCTGCAGCTCCTTGCCACCCAGAGATGCCAACTTGAATAAAATATTCAATATTTTGAATAAATATCACACACAGTGCATCGCTGTCAACGTTTCCCTTTTTTAAAGGGAAATTCCCTTACTCTGAATAGGATTCCTCGCAAGAAAAGGGAAAAGTTTACAGCTATGATACAGTGGTACCTTGGTTCTCAAACTCCTTGGTACTCAAACAACTTGGAACCCAAACACTGCAAACCTGGAAGTGTGTGTTCCGGTTTGCGAACTTTTTTCAGAAGCTGAACGTGCTCCATTTTGAGTGTTACACTGAGGTCTGTCTCTTTTTGCTATTTCTTTTACGTTTTTGCGGCTCTTTTCTCTTTTGTTTTCGTGACTGTGTGCAACCCAGTTCAGCTACCAGCTGATTGATTGTGTGACTGCAGTACATTGATCATTGCTTTCATTTTGTGGATCGATAGTCTCCTTAGATAGTAAAATTCACGTGAAATTACTGTTTTGGGGGTTGTTTTGAAAAGTCTGGAACTTATTAAGCCATTTTGAATTACTTTCTATGGGAAAACGCACCTTGGCTTTAGAATGCTTTGGTTTTGGAACGGACTTCCGGAACGGATTAAGTTTGAGAACCTGTGCACCATTTGAATGGCAATGCCCATTATCTTTGCGGGAGAGGGGAAATAAAAGAGCACTCGAACAGGGAGGTTTAAAGTACAGAGGAAAGGCATGTGAGAATAAGCCACATTCTTTCCAAGCTAGGTATACTATTATGCTCCCCCCCCCCCACTTCTCAAAGGCTTCCACCCTCTTTCTCTCTCACACACGCACATGAGATTTTTGATATAAAATGTAATTCAAGGTGGACCGCTGTTCTTGCGAATAGCAAAATTCGCTCTGCAGTAGAGCAGCTGGTCTGCATGCAAAATGTCTTGGGTTCAGTCCCCAAAAACTCCAGGCAAGGAAGGTTCGCAAAAGGTTCCCAGAAATTCCTGGAGAGCCACCGAGATAGATGGGCCATGGGTCTAACTCAGGCACCCCCAAACTTGGCCCTCCAGCTGTTTGGGGACTACAATTCCCATCATTCCTGACCACTGGTCCTGTTAGCTAGGGATGATGGGAGTTGTAGTCCCAAATCATCTGGAGGGTCGAGTTTGGGGATGCCTGGTCTAGCTCATGGGTAGGCAAACAAAGGCCCAGGACTGGATCTGGCCCAATCGCCTTCTCAATCCGGCCCGCAGACGGTCCGGGAATCAGCAAGTTTTTACATGAGTAGATTGTGTGCTTTTATTTAAAAGGCATCTCTAGGTTATTTGTGGGACATAGGAATTCGTTCATTTATTTTTTTCAAAATATAGTCTGGCCCCCAACAAGGTCTGAGGGACAGTGGACTGGCCCCCTGCTGAAAAAGTTTGCTGGCCCCTGGTCTAAATCAATCTCTATCACTAACAATGAAAACTAGGAAATGAACAGGAAGAGAAACTTCCCACATGACGTGTCACAAAAACCTCACACAAACACTATGGAAAAGAATGAAAGTTCACTGCCCCCAATCTCTCCCCCCCCCATCGGTCTCTCCCCCTCGCTTCTCCCCCAACCCTTCTTCATTATTCTTTGGCGATCCCTCGCAACAGAGTAAGATTATCTTCCATAAACGGTCTCAACAGTGAGTCCTTATGGGACTATGGAGGCCAATTCTGGATCCACACGTCCTTCCACAGTGGGGACATAGGTTTCTGGGCAGTTGTTGTTTACGGTGAGGGTCTGACAAGCGTGCCTTCCTCTTAGCACGTTTCTCCCTTGCGTCCTGAGTTTGAGTGTCTTCAAAGCCCATAACACCTTTAGTAAAGGCTGTTCTCCAATTGGAGCGCTCGCAGGCCAGTGTTTCCCAATTGTTGGTGTTTATACTACATTTTTAAAGATTTCCCTTGAGACCGTCTTTAAACCTCTTTTGTTGACCACCAGCATTACGCTTTCCATTTTTAAGTTCGGAATAGAGTAGTTGCTTTGGAAGACGATAATCAGGCATTCCCCAACCCTATACTGTCTATAACAATAGTCTCTCACATAGAATAGGGACGCGGGTGGCGCTGTGGGTAAAACCTCAGTGCCTAGGACTTGCTGATCGTAAGGTTGCGGTTCGAATCCCCGCGGCGGGGTGAGCTCCCGTCTTTCGGTCCCAGCTCCTGCCCACCTAGCAGTTCAAAAGCACCCTTAAGTGCAAGTAGATAAATAGGTACCGCTTTATAGCGGGAAGGTAACAGCGTTTCCGTGAGCGGCGCTGGTGCTGGCTCGCCAGCTGCAGCTTCGTCACGTTGGCCACGTGACCCGGAACTGTCTTCGGACAGCGCCAGCTCCCGGCCTCTTAAGCGAGATGAGCACGCAACCCTAGAGTTGGACACGACTGGCCCGTACGGGCAGGGGTACCTTTACCTTTACCTTAGAAAGGACTCCCATGAACTGAAAGCAGACTGTATACACTCTTGTAGCCCAAGTAAATTATATATATATGATTTCTACAGCTTTCTACAGTTTCTACAGTTTTCAGACAGCACAGCTGCATCTACAATCTGTTTTGCATTCATTTGCAATTTATGCTGTTATGATTAAACCCAATACGTCCCTTAATATTTGTTCTGCACCACTTTCTCCTGGAATCAAAGGCTCGCCTTGTTTTGTATCATGCCATGTTCTCTTCTTAAGATTTGCGATTTTCAAATCCAGTCCAAATGGTAGTGTTTTACCAACTTGCCTCCGACCCACAGACATCATTTTTATTGTGCCTTCGGGAGAATTTGCTCTTGTGATAGGTATTGGGGGTAGTTGTACACGATCATGCCTTCAATATTGTTAGAACCTGCAAAGGTTTCAGAATAAATACTACTCTGTTTCTAATTGGGGCATGTCCTGTGGCTGAAATCTTGTAACTTTTAGTGCCATAGATGTTCCATGGGGGGGGGGGGGTGCTTTCATATCCTCCTACCAGGGCACACAAAAAAACGGCATTTGCAGTTTCCAGGGCTGGGCTTCCGTGTGAATCATGTGATGTGTGGAAGATCATGGCCCCAAAAGACAGGCTGGGGGGAGCATCGTGCGAGATCACGGCTCCCTAAAAAGTTTGTAGTCTGAGATTGTGGTGCCCAAATTGGCCAGTGCTCTTGTGTGAAAAAACGGGGTGTCCTGATTTTACCAGGGCACTTGAGGTGGTTAAATCATAGCACAACTTTTGCTGCCCCCACCTAAAGAAAAGTCAGGGCAAAAGTCGAGATGGGTCCTTAGAAAACTCAGCTCAAATACAGGAACAAAACCCAAACAATATTGCAGATGATTCCTGTTTATCGCAGTCGCTCCTTCCAGATCTGACTGTGTGAGAAAAGATTAAAGGTCACTGCCATTGCCTACGACAATTGCTGGATAATAATACTGTAATAACAAATTCATACAGATAAACTGCATTAACCACATCTGCTGAAAATCTTCCAGCCACCCCCCCCCCGGGTTATCATATATGTGCAGTAGACAAAGTGGGGGGGGGGGGACTAGAGATGGGTGATAAATTTGATTCAGTTCCTATTTAAAGATGAATTTATCCGATTCACAGTTTCTTGAGTACCAAAACACAGCCATTCAATGAAATTCGCACTTACCTGACCTTAGCGGTACAGCTCTCCAACCAAACGATTTGACCAAAATGCCATTATTGGGGGAAAGCATGTGTAAAAAGGAATATACTAGTGAAAACAGCATGCAAAATAAATAAATAAAATAAATGATTCCATGTAAGGAAATTGCTTGAAAATGGTGTGCATGAGTCAAATCTGCGTACAAAAATGTGCTTATTGGGAGCAAATGACACAAAAATGCTGGAATGTACATGACAGTTGGGTTTAAAACAAAAATGTAAATTGCTGCAGATCTGTAGAAAATTGAATTTGACATTGTGGGGAAAAAATAGAAACTGAGCAGAACAAAATTGACAGTTCCTTCCGTTCCTAAAAGAAACCCCAAACAACTGACAAATATTTCCCCCCATGATAGAGCTCAAACACAGGAAGGGCCACAGACCAGTGATGGAGAATATGCTTTGTCTTCAGAAAGTCTTGTGCTTACTCCCCGGTAGAGATGGAAAAAATTCCATGACTGAAACCACCCACAGTCTCTGCCAATCAGTGTAGACCAGGCATGGCCAAACTCGGCCCTCCAGATGTTTTGGGACTGCAATTCCCATCATCCCTGACCACTGGTCCTGTTACCTAGGGATGATGGGAGTTGTAGTCCCAAAACATCTGGAGGGCCGAGTTTGGCCATGCCTGGTGTAGACCATGGTTAGCTACCAGACTACAACTCCCATCAGGCCTGACCATTGCCCCTGCCGGCTGGGAGGTGATGGGAGCCGAATATGAGAAGGGAACAGGTAAGCCACAACACGTTAAGGCAGGGGTGGGGAATGAGTGCCATTCCAGATGTTGTTCCCATCTGGAATTTGAACCACAATACCTCAAGGACCGCCTCTCCCCATATGAACCGCCCCACACCCTGAGATCATCTTCTGAGGCCCTTCTTCACGTGCCTCCTCCTCTGTGGTGGCTCCTTGTCTTTGGGGTACTCTCCCCAGGGAGGCTCACCTGGCGCAATTGTTACATATCTTTAGATGTCAGGCAAAAACATTCCTTTTCCTCCCCCCGCCCCACTGGCCTCTGGCTGATTAAACTACCTATAGAGGGTTTATTGTATCTGTTTGTTACCGCCTCGCATATTTTTGTGTTCATAAACTGCCCTGTGGTCCTCGGATAAAGGGTGGCATAGAAAACAAACAAACAAACAAACAAACAAACAATCCATCCCAGTTACAGACAGGTAGCCGTGTTGGTCTGCCATAGTCAAAACAAAAAAAAATCCTTCCAGTAGCACCTTAAAGACCAACTAAGTTAGTTCTTGGTATGAGCTTTCGTGTGCATGCACACTGTGTATCTGAAGAAGTGTGCATGCACACGAAAGCTCATACCAAGAACTGACTTAGTTGGTCTTTAAGGTGCTACTGGAAGGAATCCATCCCAGATTCAGGTAGGTAGCTGAATTGGTCTGACACAGTCAAAATAAATAAATAAAAATTTAAAAATTGTCCAGTAGCACCTTAGAGACCAACTAAGTTTGTTCTGGATCGTCAGCGTATCTGAAGAAGTGTGCATGCACACGAAAGCTTATACCCAGAACAAACTTAGTTGGTCTCTAAGGTGCTACTGGGCAATTTTTTAATTTATTTCAAAATCATCCCCGATCATTGGTTACTCTGGCAGGGCTGATGGAAGCTAGAAATTTAGCCACATCTGGATGGCTGTATGTTCCCTGCTCCTGTGCTAACCGTTGCTAAACACAAGCAGACAGCATATTGGAGAACATCCAACAAAAGTCTCTGCCACATTCCTTCACTCTGCTGTGTCACAAGTTGCAAACCACAGGTGTTAAGACTGCAGTGTCCTTTACACCTGGGCTGATGGTTTGTTTCCCCCCACCCCAGACAACCAAAGTTTGCTTGGGGTGGGATGAGCAAACTACGAGTCCAAGACTGGAAGACACGACAAGTTAAGGTTTGGGCCCAGACTACCTGGAAGATACAGGTGTTAAAATCTCCAGATGAGCACCTTCTCAGGGTCTCATCAATATCAGATGCTTGGCTCCCTCTTTTAATCCTTCCTCCCAAGTTTAGTGAGACAAGCCTTCAGAACTTAAGGTGCAGACGATGTTGAGCATAGGGCTCCTTTCAGGGCAAACTGGATTTTCACGTTGGCACTGGAAAAGGCATGTGAGAGATTTTCACATTTTCAACCCTTGAAGGCAAGGAAACAGGAAGGTTTTGGGGAAAACAAAAGCGTTTGCCGACATCATGCAATTTCTACACCAGTTTTTTCTCGATGGATTCCAACTTTTACTTGAAAGGAGCGTTAAAAAAATTCATGGAGGAGAAAGTTCTCAAGGGCTACTGGTCATGATGGGCTATATGTTGTCTCCAGGATCAGAGCTCTATAGTATTCCTCTGGATATCGGTCGCTTGGGAACAAAGCTATTGCACTCAAATTCTGCTTGTGGGGTGGGAAGCAGGTGGCGCTGTGGGTTAAACCACAGAGCCTAGGACTTGCCAATCAGACGGTTGGTGGTTCGAATCCCCGTGATGCGGTGAGCTCCCGTTGCTCGGTCCCTGCTCCTGCCAACCTAGCAGTTTGAAAGCACACCAGTGCAAGTAGATAAATAGGTACCACTCCGGCGGGAAGGTAAACAATGTTTCTATGCGCTGCTCTGGTTTGCCAGAAGCGGCTCAGTCTTGCTGGCCCTTTGACTCGGAAGCTGTACACCGGCTCCCTCGGCCAGTAAAGTGAGATGAGCGCCACAACCCCAGAGTCGGCCACGACTGGACCTAATGGTCAGGGGTCCCTTTACCTTTACCTGCTTGTGGGATTCCCTTTGAGAAAGCTGGCTGGCCACGGTGAGACTAGATAGGCCTTTGTTCCAATCCAGCAAGATGCTTCCAATGTTATTATGTGAATGCATTTCGCCTCTTATTCATAATGAACTCCACTAATGCTATCCAAGTGGAAGGCAGGCATATGAACAAACTGTAGTGCTTTAAAGTTCCTAGCAATCTTTTTGCAAGCAGCCCTCGATTTCCAGGCCTTTTACTGAGGGGTCGGCAAAGCTTTTGTGGCTCGGGCCGGTTCACGGTCCCGCAGACACCGCGGTGGGCCGGAGTGTGCACGCACACATGAGCAAATGCTATTTCCAGCACAGAGGAGGCGTGCGCAGCTTCCCATTGACTGCAGGAGCTTCCTGCAGCCAATGGGAATCCGGCCAGTGTCACGGAAGGCAGTCCCCACTCTGGTCTGCGCCAGTTTAGTACGACACACGGGAGCCAACTGAGCAGGCGGTGGGGGTCCATGGGCTGGTTAAACGTCCCCCACGGGCCGTTTGTGGCCCATGGGCCTTAGGTTGCCGACCCCTGCTTTTACTGCAGGATCATGCGACTTCTCTAGAGCAAGCAGCTCCAGGGATGTAAACGGTTTTAAGTCTTCAAACCCCTTACAATCCAGGTGTCTTTTAACAAGAACCGACTTAAAAACCAGGGTGTCACTAACACTGCTTGAGTCTTTTAATTTGGAATTGCTCAAAGCGTACGTTTTGGAAACTGCAGCTGGCTGAGAACTGGGCAGCCTTTTTGTACCTATATTTGAGATCCTATTTTGATTTATGTGGAAAAACTTCAAATTGGCTGTGGTGTTTTTTTTTAACATGTTATTTGTTGTTTATGACTGCTTTTGTTATGTTACAGCTATGTATTTTTTCCATGT
The DNA here is from genome assembly GCF_964234715.1 of Podarcis melisellensis. NCBI lineage: Eukaryota > Metazoa > Chordata > Lepidosauria > Squamata > Lacertidae > Podarcis > Podarcis melisellensis. The sequence continues at coordinate 6,635,944 of NC_138538.1, read as the reverse complement.
CCTAAGCCAAGGGTTAGCAATGTGTGGCCCACGAAGACCGTTTTACCGGCCCACAAGCCACCCCTGAACTGAGCGACCCGCTCGGCAAGTCCCCCGCACGCTGCACTAAACCAGCGCAGCAGGGCGACTCGCTGAGTGGCACCGGAAAATGCGTCTGCACACATGCAGATACCGGAAATCGCTTATTATTATTATTATGACACAAAAGCAATGATTATGAATCCAGAGCAGCAGCAATTATGATCCTTGGGAGGTGTATTAGCCATCACCTGTGCTATGAGGGGGCCTTGGGAAATGGTGCCACAATTTTTTTTAAAAAAATGTCTTTATTACATTTATATCACGCCTTTCCATTTTTATTGCTGCAATAACCCTGAGAGATGGGTCTCAGGCAAAAGGTCATCCCCTGAGCATCACAAGTGGGGGAGAATTCTGGGACAACAGTCCTAGTCCGGCACTGTAACCACTAAACCACACTGCCTCTCCTCTGTATGGCAGGGTCTATGGAGTCGGACCTATGGTCCAGCTGACAATGAAGCTGGTTAATAAATATTAGCACATATAGCCAATTGCAAATGTTCAAAGCCCGAAACATACCTGGTCGCCTTAATCCTGACACACCAGCCCCATAAGGCAGGCCAGTATAATTAACCCCTTCCTGCAAGTGGTTGAGGCTGTGTGTGCTTGTGTTGAGGCTAAGCAGAATAGTGCCCTGCCTTAAGGCTCCTTAGCACCTTGTGGCTGCAATGAGATTTGAACTATGGTTGTCATGCACTAGGACCTGGGAGACAAGGGTTCAAATCCCCGCCCTGCCATTGTGGTGGTGGCCCAAAGGGCCACAATAAATGTGATAATGTGGACCCCTGTAAATCCTTGAGTGTGCTTCTAATAGAGAATTTATGGTAGCCTGTTATTTTATGAAACTGACGATTTGGCATGTTGCCGCCCTCATTGGGGCAGAAATAGCCCTTGGGCCAGTCACTGTCTCTCAGCCTTGCCTACCTCACAGGGCTGTTGTGGGATTAATGTGTTAAAAATCCTGCAAGTCACATTTGCTCCTTGGAGAAAAGGGTGAGCTATCACTGCAATAAAGGCGCTCTCCAGCATTTCCTGGTAGCAGATGTAGCAGATGCGCAGTGACTCCCGCATCCACTCACCTGGGCGGCAGGTGAGAGGCCTGGGGAGCCACCTCTTCGAGTTCCCCCTTCGGACATGACCCACCGGGAACGTCAGAATAGCTACCACCCTCCTTTCGCGCTAACTATCCAAACGGTGAAGGAAGGGCGCTTTGCACGTGCCCAGAGGCACTCCTGGCCCTCCACACCTGCCCATTCCTTTCGGCTGCGCTCTGCCCCGAATCCGAATGCCAGCCCAGGTTAAACTCCAACAAAAATAAGGCTAATCATAATCAAAGCGGTTCAAAGAAAAGCGCGTGGCGAAGGAGCGCGCAAAACGGAGCGCAGCCTGAACTTTCTCACGTGCGGAGCCCCTTAAAAAAAAAAAACACCACACACCTCAAAACCCCCAACCACCCCCCAAAAATACTACTCCGCTCTGCAACTTGCGCCGTCGGCGGATGCAATGCAGATGGCGAGCAGGTTCGATTTTCTTTCTCCCATTTGCAAGCCTCTCTCTCTCTGCCTGCTGCTTGAGCGGTTCCTTTGCACGGTGCAGCAGCAGGCGCTGGGTTTTGCAACGCATGCATGCACCCGGGAAAAGGTGTGCATGTGCGCATGCATGCGTGTGCATGAGCTGGGGGTGGGGTGGCAACCCCTACTGCCCGGTCCCGGGAAGAGGGAGGTGGAGAGAGAGAGAGAGAGAGAGAGAGAGAGAGAAAGAGAGAGAGAGAGAGAGAGGAGCGGGAAGGGGGCTGGTTGGTTCGCTCTTGACGCGAGGAAGTGCAAAACAGCAGTTGCTTTAGGAAGTCAATCGCTGGGGCTGGGGGACGCGTGCGCAGTGGAGACCCTGCCAGCCAGTATTTTTCTTCTTCTTCTTCAAAGCTTGCTTTCCAATTCTCTCCTCGCCTCCTTCCCTCCCCCCTCCCTTTCCTCAAAGGGTGTCGATTCTGGAGCTTTAAAATAAGAGGCGAGGAAGAAGCGGCCCAGGGGGGGGGGGGGAGGAAGGCAAGCAAATCAGGAAGGCACGGATGTGCTCCAGCCGGCGGGGGGAGGCTGCAGGGGCCTCGGATGCACAGAACGTGAGTAACCCCCCCTCTCCTTTTTTTTGCAAAAATGTATATTCTCTTATCTACGGAAAGACAGACCAGCATCCACTCTCCCGGTCCTCGGCGCGGGTGCAAAAGGGAAGCGATCGGGCCGGGGGTGGGGGGCAGAGGAGGGGGGTGTTTCCTGGGAGGAGGGGAGGGAAAGAGCGGGATCGGAGCAGACCTTGCAAAAGAGAGAGAGAGGAAAAGCCCCTCCGCCCCTCCCCGGTCCTCTTCCTGTCTTTGCATCGCGTTGCAAAAAAGAGAGAGAGAGAGAGAGAGAGAGAGAGAGAGAGAGACGAAAAACGGCTTTCCTGAAACTGCCGCGCGGGGAAGCGAGCGAGCCTCTTCCTCTCTCCCTCCCGTCTTCATAAATGCATCAAGTGTGCCACTGGGGGGGGGCAGGGAAGGAGAGATCCAGTTGCAATGGACTGGGAGGAGATGGGCAGCCGGGGTGGAGGTGGAGGGAAAGAAATAAGCCAAACACACACACACACACAGCCCAGCTGCTTCGTGCCTGCAAATTGCTGGACTTTGAGAAAGGCAGGCAAAGCTTGTGGGTTTGGGGGGGCCGCGTCCCGTTTTGCCAACTGAGCGAGGGTCTCTCTCTCTTCACACCCCCTCCTCTGGAGCTGGGGGGCACATTGCATTTTAAAAAGAAACAAACACCCGTCCTCTGGCCCTTTGCTTTTAAAATGAAAGCCATGTGCGGTGGTTTTGCATACGGTTTGAGAGAGAGGGAGCCTTCCCTATGCGTGGCTTTTGCTCGGAAGGGGATCCGAGTTTGCATCGCTTACAACGCATTCGGTTGCCAGCTCTGGGGAGGTGGGGGCTTCCCTTTTGGAAGGAGCAGCCAGGGCAGAGGGCTGGCGCGCGCCCTCCGGCTTCCTCCTCCGTGACCCGGGGATTCGCCGGGCGTGTCGCGTGGCCAGTGATGCCCGTCAGCCCTTGCACGAGTTGCTCGGAGCAAATATAAATTAATGCACATGTATAAATGTGCATTGATTTATAATGTGCGTTCAAGAGGGCTGCTGGGAGTGCCCTCTTGAAGGAGCTTTCCAACGCAACCCTGATTTTTTTTAAATGCACATTATATATATATGCATTTTTAAAAATCAGGGTTGCGTTGGAAAGCTCCTTCAAGAGGGCACTCCCCCCGGCTGGGCTGCAGTCTCTTCCTAGCTTGCATGCATGCCTGTCTGCATTGCAAGAGTGTTCCCCCACCCCGCCCGCTCTGCTGCATCCTCGCCCCCCCCCCCCCGACGATGGAGGGAAGGGAGGCGCAGGGGCTTTCCCATTCCAGAGTCTGCGGTGGGGGTTTTCCCTCCTCCTCTTCCTCCCTGCAAATATCCTCTCTTTCCCTCTCTCCAATTCCTCTCCCCCCTCCCCCCCTTTTCAGCCCCACCCTGTAGAGCTGGCATCCTCTGCCGGAGCAAGGGAACCCCTTTCTTTTGCACCGGGAGAGACAGCCCGCAGCAGAGATCTCCCCCTTTTCTACAGCAAGGAAATAGGACATGGGGGGTATTCGGGTGTGGGATTTCCCTGTCTTTTAATTCCGGGGCTTCCCAGCGGAGAGGAAACCCGGCCTCGCCTAAGGAAGAGCTGCGTTTTGCCTGGCATCCCCACCGCATTACCTCCGAAAGCCCTGCTTTAGTGGTGGCTCTTCTCCGGCATCCATGCTCTCTCTGCATGCAGAAATCCCCGCTGAATCCCTGGCGGAGGCATCCCAAGAAATGGGGGCAGGAGATCTTCCTTGGTGATGGACAGCTGCCAGTCAGAATAGACGGGCCACTGGACAGGAGGAGCCAGAGAGATCTGCTTCAGTTACAAGGGACGTGTTTTGTTTGTTTTTTAACGGCTGCCTGCTGAAAGTACCGTGGCGATATACGTAGTTTTGGCCATGCCCGGATTCGATCTCATGACAGCCCTGTGATGGAGGTCATCCCTAGCTCCCGCGTTGCAGATTTTGGAAAGGGGGGAAAAAAGGAGAAGCAAAGGGAGCGAAAGAACTCAAGGCTAGGGAGGGATCTGAAGCCTAGCTTGATTTTTTATATTCATTTTATTGCTTTTTTATCTGGCATGGTTCTCCTTTTCCTCATTCAATCCTGTGGGGGAGTTAAGGATGATAGGCAGTGGTTACCCATAGAGCTTTGTGACTGCGTCAGGATTTGAACCCAGGTCCTGGTTCGGTTATGCTGTCCTCCTGGCAGAACCCTGAGTTTCCTGCAGAATGTTCAATCTTTGTCAATACCGCCTCCTCTCTGACTTTGAGAGGCAGTGTGGGGTAGTGGTTAGAGTGTCAGACTAGGTCCTGGGAGGCCAGGGTTCGAATCCCCACTTGGTCACGAAACTCACTGGGTGACCTTGGGAGCCGTTCACTCCTTGTTAGAAATTCAGATATATAAGCTTAGGCGCCAAATGGCTCCTTAAACCAGGGTTATAGTTGCCCAAACAGAACGCCTTGTTGCCACTTTGGTGCCGGGCAGCTCAAAAGTCGTACATTTCAACGCAAGTTTTTGGTTCCTGGAATTCGTTTTGATTGCGCAGATAAAATATGATGGAAATTCTACAGGGTGTGTTGTTAGTGTGTGAAAACAGTCACGGTTCAAGGACGCCCGGGCACGTACCTCCAGATGGTGGAGATATCAGGCACCATTCCTAGCACCCGGGCATCTTCACTTAGTCACAGGTGGCCGATAAGATAAAGGTAAAGGGTCTCCTGACCATTAGGTCCAGCCGTGACCCACTCTGGGGTTGCGGCGCTCATCTCGCTTTATTGGCCGAGGGAGCCGGCGCACAGCTTCTGGGTCATGTGGCCAGCATGACTAAGCCGCTTCTGGCGAACCAGAGCAGCGCACGGAAACGCCGTTTACCTTCCAGAGTGGTATCTATTTATCTACTTGCACTTTGACGTGCTTTCAAACTGCTAGGTTGGCAGTAGCAGGGACCAAGCAACGGGAGCTCACCCCGTCGCAGGGGTTCGAACCGCCGACCTTCTGATTGGCAAGCCCTAGGCTCTGTGGTTTAACCCACAGCGCCACCCGCGTCCCGGGTGCAAAATGCACCTGGCAAATTTTGAAATGCTGAAGTCGCTGCCTCTCAGCTTGGCCTACCTCGCAGGCCTGTTGTAGGGATTAAATGAGTAGGGATAAAAGCATGTTTGCCACCATGAACTCCTTGGCAGGAAAACGTCAGATGCAAATGCAATTAACAACAAATATCTCCAGTTAAAGACGAGGAAACGTCTTTTTCTGCCAGTCAGAGAGGTCAGGCAGACCAGTGGTCTCTGCCTAAGGTGTCCTTCTGTTTTTCTGTTGTTGTTTTTTTGTTGAATTCAGGAGGAATTGGTGGAAATGGGTGCAGCGTGAACCTCCAAGCGCCTGTGTGAATTGCGATTTGTCTCGTCCAGCGCACTTTGGGGATATCTTAAGCCCAGGGGCTGTACCTTTCGATCTGGATGGGGGGGACCGTTAAGATTGCAAAAACAACGGCAGTGGCTCCCTCCGTTTGTTTTGCTTCCTGGCACGGGCGACGCGCAGCTGTGGTTTTGCAAAACGAAGAAACGTCAAAATGGGAAAGATGCGAGAGTCAATTAAAAGATCATTTATAAAACCACAAATTTAGAAAAAGGACTCCCACACTCGCTGCTTGGAGCCTAAGCTGCTCTCAGCTAGTGCCAATGAAGTAGAAGGCGGCGGCACAATTTGCCAGCCAGGTGAGGGCGGGCAGGTGGTGTCTGCCCCCCAGCAGGGGACCTGAGCGACATGCAGGTGTCTCTGCATGCCCAGCACCCAAATGTGGAAGGGAACCCCAGAGGGCATGGCAAGACCCCTTGAGAAACAAATACCCATCTAGCCCACCCTCTCAGATTGGCTCTTGCAGGTCTCTCATTCTCCAGACTATCTTCCTCAACGTGGCAGCACCCAAATATTTTGTACTACAGCTCCCAGTAGCATAGCCATTTGCACTCCAAAACACCTGGGAGGGGTGCGTGCCATTTTGCATTCGCATGAATTAAGTCTTTTTCGTGTGTCATAACTTTGGAACTCCCTGCCTGTTGATACCAAGGTGGGCGCCTCCACTGTACTTTTCTCGGCTGCTGCTACAAACATTTTTGTGTGCGCAAGCCTCTCGGGGAATTTAGAAAGTTGTTGCGAGTTTTAATCTGTTTTTAGTTTACTGTTATTTCAACGTGTCAAAAGTCTTAAATGTATTGTTGCCAGTTCTTATTAGTGGTTTTATTTGTTTTATCTTCTTTCGCAAACTGCTTTGAGGTTTTGTTTTGTTTTTTGCAATCAAGCAGTCAATCAGTGTTACGAAATAAATAAAAATAAATTGATTATGGGGAGATGCTTGATGCTGAGCCGTTTAGCTAATTATGGTCCACACTCCACTGGCTGGCAAGGCTTTACAGGATTGCAGCAGGAGTCTTTCCCCAGCTAACAAAATGAATTTCCAACGGGGACAAATGTCAGGATCTGCACTTAGGCAGGAAGAAGCAGCTGCACAAATATAAGATGGGCGACACCTGGCTTGCTGGTAGTACATGTGAAAAGGATCTAGGGGTCTTGGTGGACCACAAGCTGAGCATGAGTCAACAGTATGATGCTTTATTTTGGTAAAGGTAAAGGACCCCTGACAGTTAAGTCCAGTCACAAACAACTCTGGAGGTGCGGCGCTCATCTCACTTTATTGGCCGATGAAACCGGCGTACAGCTTCCGGGTATATGGCCAGCATGACTAAGCTGCTTCTGGCGAAACCAGAGCAGCGCACGGAAACGCCGTTTACCTTCCCGCTGGAGCGGTACCTATTTATCTACTTGCACTTTGACGTGCTTTCGAACTGCTAGGTTGGCAGGAGCAGGGACCGAGCAACAGGAGCTCACCCCATCACGGGGATTCGAACCGCCGACCTTCTGATCGGCAAGCCCAAGAGGCTCAGTGGTTTAGACCACAGCGCCACCCACGTCCTGCATTGTTTTGAGCGATGAGCTAATTTTGTTTTTGAGAGAGAGAGGATTCCCTTCTTTTGATAGAAAAGTTGTTTTGGTGCAAGATTGTTTAAAAGGCAGGTCCCTGCCCTAGAGAGCCTACAATTGAAGACCCTGCTTTGGGGAGCCTAAAGGGAAGGGGGGTGAAGGAGAGAAGGGTGAATGGGAAAGATATGTATCCTGTTCATTTACACGTACCAAGGCTTCGTTTCTGTAATGCAGAGGTGGAGCATTTTTCATTCTGCTCGGTACTCGTCGCATGCAGCACTGTTTCCATTCTGCTGCAGTTCGCCTTCTTCCATAAACAACACTTTTTGTCTCATTTTGTTTGCTGTGGCAAAAGTGCGTAATTCGGATAAGTTACGTTATTCCACCCCATTCATTTGCAAAAGCAGGTGGGAGGCGAACGTGACTGTTTGCTGACTGAAAGCAACTGGGACAACAGCAAATCCTGATCGTATTGGCCAGGTGGATTTCTGCTCTGGACATGGGACAGGTATGCCGGCTATGGCAGATTGCACCCCTGTTTCCATTTCTGTTTGAATTCTCCAACATGACGTCCCTAGTGAGGACTAAGGGGCTGTGCCAAAAGCTTTATAGGAAGAGTGGCTCTTGGGATGTAAGGATAGAGAGAGAAACTGAGGACGAGGCCTAGAACCCACGTACCTATGGGACCACCTCTCCTGGTATGCCCCGCGGAGGACCTTAAGGTCCACAAATGACAACATTTTGGAGGTCCCAAGTCGCAAGGTGGTTAGATTGGTCTCAACTAGGGCCAGGGCCTTTTCAGTACTGGCCCCAACTTGGTGGAACGCTCTGTCACAAGAGACTAGGGCCCGGCGGGACTTGACATCTTTCCGCAGGGCCTGCAAGACAGAGCTGTTCTGCCTGGCCTTTGGTTTGGACTCAGTCTGACCCTTATGTTTCCCTCCCCTTATGGTTTTGATCTATGGGCTACTACTTTTAAAATGGGGTTGCATTTTAAATTGCATTTTAACCTGTATTTTAATTTTTTTTTCCTATTAAGTTTTTATTGTAATTTTACTGGTGTTAGCCGCCTTGAGCCCGGCTCTGGCCGGGGAGGACGGGGTATAAATAAAATTTATTATTATTAGAATTAGAATTAGAATTAAGGATAAGGGGACATGAAGCCAGTGTAGGGGTTCAGTGAGATGTAGGGGTGCAGCCTTTATGTGAGCTACACAAAGGGCTGCAGCACAGTGGTTAATGCAACTGGTATTCAGAAACATTGCTGCTTTCATCAATATCATAATCATCATTAATTTAATTTGTTTACCCCCTCCGTCCAAAGATCACTGGGCAGTTCACAACATAAAAGCACAAAAGGAAAAGTACAAAAGGAAAACCCAGGATAGTTCAGTCTGTAAACCAAGAGGCTCTTAATCTCAAGGACATGGGTTCGATTCCCGCCCTGGGCAAAAGATTCCCTTCCAAATCTGCAAGTGTATCTATAAAGCACAAAAGACGTTGGCGGTTGAATCTTCATACTACATTTCAGTAAAGCCTTGCCATAATAATAATAATAATAATAATAATAATAATAATAATAATAATAATTTATTATTCATACCCCGCCCATCTGGCCGGGTTTATTAAAATAAAGTAAGGCATCAAAAAGAATTTCATTCATTCAAAGAAGGTAAACATAGCCATTCCGCCCCTGCCAGTGCTCACCCAAATTTTCCTATCCCCCCCCCTTAATTGGGAAAATTGAGGGAGAACGTCCTTGGGGGGGATCTCCTTTCCCCCTCCCTCCAGTTTCCTGGGCTCACAGACTTCTAGGTGGAAGAGGTGAATTGGTTTCTGCTAGATAAGGACGACTAGCTGAAACCTTGCAGAAATACTGGAAAGCATCTTTCGGTGCATACGGCGACGGAAGAAGCACATTCCCACAAACGTGCCACAGTGGCTCCTGTCAGAGTCGCTGCAGCCTGTAGATGGGTGGGTCTCCTCTAGGGAACAGTCAACCTGTCTGGGAAGGAAACAGTTTTCCTTAAGCAGCTGTGCAGAGCCTTCCAAGAGACCTTGGCAGACATCAGGTTGTTTAAAGAGGCCGCTGGCAGATTCTGATGTTTGGCTACTCTTCATTTCCCCTCCAGAGTCAGTACCGTATCCACACACACCAAAACAGATCTCCTTGTTTTCTGGACACCTAGGGTTCTTCAACTCCGCTGGCCAGATGGCATAGGTCTGGAGTTCCCCTTGTGCTTGAAAAATTACTGCATTTTATTTTACAGTGGTACGTTGGTTCTCATACTTAATCTGTTCCGAACCAAAGCGTTCCAGAACCAAGCCATGCTTTGAAAAAGTAATGCAAAATGGATTAATCCATTCCAGACTTTTAAAAACAACCCCTAAAACGGCAACTTAACATGAATTTTACTATCTAATGAGACAATTGATCCATAAAATGAAAGCAATAATCAAGGTACTGTACTGTAAAATAAATAAAACAGTATTGTAGAGGATAAAAATTTTAAAAATTCTTACTGGCACTGATGATAGTCATTGTTTGGGTGGGTGGGGGGCTTTTATGCATTTCCGCCATCAATCAATCAATCAATCAATCAGTAGCTGAACGGATCCACACAGTAACAAAAATAAATTAACTGAAAAAGCCTCAAAACAAAAAACGCAAAATAAATAGCAAAAACGAAAGCACCAAATATAAGCTCCAAATATCACCTCAGAACACTGCAATCAGAAAAAGAAGGCTTGAATTACAATGGGGGTGGGGGGACGGACTCAAATTAGCAGCGCAACAGGAAACACAGGGGGACTCAAAACGGAGCATTTTCGGCTTCCCCCAAAAAAGTTCAAAAACCGGAACACCTACTTCCAGTTTTGCAGTGTTCGGGTTCCAAGTTGTTCGTGAACTAAGCTGTTCAAAAACCAAGGTACCACTGTATTTGGTTTTTCGGCATCCGTCTGTCGGGAGAGACAGTGGAAGAGCGTGCCTTCGGGGGGGAAGTCCAGCCGTTGGGGAGTTGCAGCGCCTGCTGTGACTGTAGAGACCGATAGGGGAGAGACATGTTTCGTTGCAGCTGGAGCAGAGGAAAGTGTCTTGCTAGGCTGCTGCAGATGCACCACGGTGTTTCTTTTATATTTATTGCATTTATATTCTACTTTTCCCCTCTCCAAGGGGCACACATGGTTCTCCCTCTCCTCATTTAATCCCCACAACGACCATGTGAGGTAGGTTAGGCTGAGAGGCAGCAACTAAAGCCAAGTCACATGTTGAGCCTCGTGGCCAAGTGGGTATTTGAACCCAGGTCCCAGTCTGACACTCTATGCCACACTGTCTCACTGCCATGTTGTTTGTAACAAGGTCCATCCTGTTTCATATACACCTGTCTGATCACCTGAAGAAGACTTCCTGGTTGTTCCACAGTTAATTCACTTTTGTATAATTTCTTTGTGACGTGAGGCTTTTAGCATAGTAACTTGAGGTCCAGCTCTGAGGGCCTTCTGACGGTTCCCTCATTGCGAGAAGTGAGGTTACAGGGAACCAGACAGAGGGCCTTCTCGGTAGTGGCGCCCTTCAGATGTCAAGGAAATAAACAACTATCTGACTTTTAGAAGACATCTGAAGGCAGCCCTGTCTAGGGAAGTTTTTAATGTTTGATGTTTTATCGTGTTTTTAATATTCTGTTGGGAGCCATCCAGAGTGGCTGGAGAAACCCAACCAGATGGGCGGGATATAAAAATATTATTATTATTATTATTATTATTATTATTATTATTATTATTATTATGTGGTGTCCCTATTAAAATCAGACAGGCACCTTCCATTCTGGTTGTTTGTCGCCTGCTGAAAATTTCTTTCGCCAAGCATTTTTGGAGAATTAATTTGATTGTGATTTGTTCTGTATTTTATAATCTTGGAATTTTTCTCATTTTTTAACACACACACACACACACTATCTATCTATCTATCCATCTATCTCTCTCGGATGGTTTTGTCTGCCTGTGAAAGTGATCTGCCAAATATTAGGAGAGCATCCTCTTGTCTGGTCAACTTTTCGGCCTCCAGGCAGCCTCAAAAAATATAATAAAAATAAAAAAGGGGTTGTAACCAGAGACTTGAAAGGGATTTGCTGTCCCACTCTCAACTCTTTCTGCTGCTTTTCCTTCCTTGTGTTCTCAAGGCATTTTCAGGCGCATAACTAGGAGATGTCCGAAGGCATGTCTTCACAAAATGGGAACAGGCAAGACTGAAATCTTGTCTCCTCCTTGAAAGCCGAAGTGGAAATTCCATGCTCAGGGGTAGTGTATCGCTGAACGGCACAAAATTTGGGGGCAAGGTGGGTTGCGTGGTTTCTCGCCTCCCTTTTTTCCTCTGGGGCATTTCGCTGGCAGCTTTTGGAAGCAGAGAGCCCTGGTCAAAACAGAAATGGTCAGCAAGGCAATTTTCACAATTGTGCATGTGGAAACCGTGGGGAGCCAAAGTGCGACACTGCGAACATAAAGCGCCGTAGTCATGAGAGCGAAAGAGGAAATGTGTGCTGTGCTATTGAATCAGTACCTTAGGAAGGTGTGGAACGATGGAGAAAGATAGGAGGTTAGGACGTGTTGAATTTTCCAATTTCCAAAAACGAGGTGTGCTAAAAAGTTGTGACATGACCTGGGAAGTCAAAAGATAGTTTGGTTAAGTTAACATGATTTAGTTTTGCTTGGTAAGTAATGTATTCACTCAAATGTAATGTGCACCTTTTTTTGGCCAAATTACGTCACAAAAATCTGGGTGCGCATTAGATTTGATTGTGCATTTACATTCACCAGCAAAAAAAAATTTTGATTTTGAAAATTGAGGTGCGCATTAGATTCGATGGCGCATCAGATTCGCGTAAATACGGTAAAATGTGTGCAAAGTGGCATAGAAATCATTAGAAATGTTTGCCAAGTACTTGCAGTTAAATTATATATTGCTTTTGTTTTTATTTTCTTTGGTTATTAAGCATTGCCTGACATTTTCAGAAGGTAAAATTAAAATTCTTTGTTTTTCCGAAAGCAATTTCTGTGCTTACAGAATCCTAGAATTGGAAAGGGACCATGCGAGTCATCTAGTCTAACCCATTGCAATGCAGGAATCTTTTGCCCAGCATGGGACTTGAACCCACAACCAACCCTGAGGTTAAGCGTCCCATGCTCTGCCAACTGATGATTATATTAAAATGATTAGATGCCAAACTTTCGGAGCTGGCATCAAATTCTTCCAGCCTTTCCAAGTCCATTGCTGGTGTAGAATTGGGAACAACTTTAAAGAAAATAAAATCTCCAAGCATGTCGAAGGAGCATTATTTTTAGTGCTTTGCATAATTTATATTGCATGCTGAATTTAGACTTATTTCTGGCACGTTAGGGCACCTTGGCAGAAAGCGCATGAGCAACCTTCTCCTTGCAACAGATAAATGCCCTTTGGCTCTCACATCCTTTCCTGTCTCTCAGCAAAGCCTTTCCCACTGCACTGCTCAGGAATGCTTTTCAAAAGGGGGGTTAGGAAACACATTCCATTTTGTCTAAGGGAAATGCTGATTAAATAGCTATTGACTCTTCTTAAGCTGTCTTTGATGGAGCTTTAAGTAGTGATTAATAGGTGCTTATCTGCCCCTGCCTTGTCCGTACCTCTATAAATATGCTATTTGTGCAACAGTACTTGGCCGATGTAAATCTTAAGGCCTGGAAGGATTATAGAGATATAACACTCGAGGGAGCCCTTGTATTCTTTCGTGGAAAAAACTGGTTTTGGGTGTTGTGGGAAGGGGACGTATTTATGTGCACGCAGCGTAGGAGGTTAGAAACCTCTGTAAGTACAAGAAGAAACCGAAACTGAAAAAAAGCAGTTGTGAATAATACAAACAGAAATAAGACCAAAACCCAGCACAGAGGTTAAAACAAGCTGAAAACCATTTTTAGCAGAGGAATGAAGACATTTTCTCCCTGTCTTATAATAGTCGAGGACGTCCAATGAAGCTGAATGCTGGAAGATTTAGGACAAATAAAAGAAAGGGCTTTGGCCATGCCTTGTTAGACTGTGGAACTCCCTGCCACAGTGATGGCGTTAAAGGCAGATTGGACAAATTCATGGAAGGGAAGGCTACTTTCTGCCGCCACTATTGGAGGAGGTATGCCTTTGAATACCAACAGCTGAGAAACACCACTAGGAAGAGTTGTGTGACACTCAGATCCAGGGTGGATTTGATTTAAATCACTAGTCAGTAAGACTTGGTTTAAATCATTTTATTTATTTTTTTACAGAAAGACTCATTCTTGCTGGTATAATCTTAATATTTACAACCAGAGGAAGGTTTCATTTTTGGAATAATAAATTTTCAGAATAGTTTTTACAGTTATATTACCAAATTACCACTTTGGTTACACTATTAGAAATACATAGACCGATAATTATGAAATTATTGTGAGGTTTAATAAGTTAACTGTTTATATTTGGACAACTTTTCTGCTGTACTTTACTGGAAGGAGAAAACATAATCATTTCCTTAATCACAATTTAAACAATTTATTTAACTAAAGTGATAACATTGTAGCATATGTATCCATGTTTGTTAACGGATGTGGTTAAACTTTTTTTAAAAAACCACAACAAAAACTTAAAACTGTTTTAGCACACATGAAAAACTTAAAACAAATCCTTATTTCCTGATGGATAGCCTTTGGACTATAATGTAACCCAAATAGAAATTATCATTATTCTTCCAACACAGGTATACACACAGACATTTCCCACCCTTGGGTTTATGATAAATGTCTCCAAACACCCTCCATTTTTTTGTGAATGTGTGTTTCCCACCCCAGCAATGTTTTTGCAAGTCTGGGTGCTCTTGCTTTGCTTAAATAAAAAACTATCTTTAGAAAGATTTTTCCTCCAAAAGTATTTTATTTTAAAAATCCGATTTAAATAAAAAAAAATCATTGATTTTTATCCACCCAGCTCAGATCCCTCCTGTATCTGTTTGCTGTCTTCTGGGATGCAGAGAAGGGAAATTCTGATCCTAAACACCCACTCCCTTGCAGGATTTCTTCAGGAGAAAAAAAAACTAAGGAGTAAAGCCTGCACAAATCTGGAATGGAGTCCCTAAGATGGTTGGATGGCGTCTTGTCCACCTCCTTCCAACGACTCCTGCAGCCAAGCTGGTGACAAATGCATTGCTCTGCTTTCCTTTGGACGCTGTCAGTGAGGCTGAGAGAGGGGGTCTTTATTTATATATATATATATATAAAGATTTTTTTAAAAAAGGTTACAGAAAAACAAGAAAAAACAAATGCAGAACAAATATAAGTAAAAAACAGACAATATAGTAAAAAACAATACAAAAACAATATAAACAATAAATAAAGGAAAACAGTACATAAAAACCCTTTACTTGCTTTCATTCACTTACTTCCTTGACCTCCTCACACCTCCCATTTTTGTATTCTAGTTCAGTTAGATATTTCAGCAAACCCTTTCCATCTTAATATACTGTAATTTAATTTCTCTTCTTCCATCAATTCATTTTTTCTTAATCCTTTACATCTTTTCTGCTAAAACCACATCGTTTTATTCCAACATCTTTCTTAACATTCCTTAATTTTACAATATTTCTGTAAATAAACTTAAAATTTCCTCCACTCTTCTTCCACCGACTCTTCTCCTTGGTCTCGGATTCTGCCAGTCATCTCAGCCAGTTCCATGTAGTCCATCACCTTCATCTGCCATTCTTCCCGGGTGGGTATTTCTTGTGTTTTCCAGGACTTTGCGATAAGTATTCTTGCTGCTATTGTGGCATACGTAAAGAAAGTTCTATCCTCTTTTAACACCAATTGGCCGACCATGTCCAAGAGAAAGGTCTCTTGTTGTCTGGGGTCTGGGCAGCCCAGGACCTCCCTGCCCAGGCTTGCACCCTAGGCAGGTCTCTTGGGTGCTACTAATGCAGCAGTTGGACTTCACCCCTGGAGGCGCACTCCATTGTCTCTCAAGACAGGCAGATGCCGTGAGAACAGGGGGTCAGCAACCTTTTTCATCCGTGGGCCGGTCCACTGTCCCTCAGAACCTCTGGGGGGCCGGACTATATAGTGGTACCTCTGGTTGCGAACGGGATCCGTTCCGGAGGCCCGTTCGCAACACAGTGGCTCGTCTGTGCATGCGCGGGTTGCGATTCGCCGATTCTGTGCATGTGCATGATGTCATTTTGTGCGTCTGCGCATGCACGAGCAGCAAAACCCAGAAGTAACCCTTTCTGGTACTTCCAGGTCGTCGCGGGACGTAACTTAAAATAACGTAACATAAAGCGGACATAACTGAGGTATGACTGTACAGTGGTACCTCTGGTTGCGAACGGGATCCGTTCCAGAGGCCCATTCGCAACATGAAAAGCCCACAACCTGAATCGCCGTAACATGAGGTATGACTGTATTTTGAAAAAAATAATGAGCAAATTCCTATGCGCCACAGATAACCCAGAGATGCATTTTAAATAAAAGCACACACACTACTCATGTAAAAACACCAGGCAGGCCCCACAAATAACCTAGATATGCATTTTAATTAAAAACACACATTCTACTCATGTAAAAACACCAGGCAGGCCCCACAGGTAACCCAGGGATGCATTTTAAATAAAAGGACACATTCTACTCATGTCAAAAGACACTGATTCCGGGACCGTCTGTGGGCCAGATTTAGAAGGAGATCTGGCCCACGGGCCTTAGGTTGCCTACTCCTGTGTGAGAACAACGCAGGCAACTTGATGGCTCAATCCAGCCGTACTTTTCTGATGTTCTGAATTTGGACCTGGACATCCTCCCTGGAGACCCTTCTCCCAAGTTTCCCTGTCAGTGATGTGAGGAGCAGTTGATTGCTAGAGAGAATATCTCTTCAGCAATGGTGGCCTGTTTGTGGAATGCCCTCTCCAAGCTGGCGTTTTAGGTGCCAGGCGAGGGTGTGGTACCTCGGGTTAAGAACTTGATTCGTTCTGGAGGTCCGTTCTTAACCTGAAGCACCACTTTAGCTAATGGGGCCTCCTGCTGCCGCCGTGCCGCCGGAGCACGATTTCTGTTCTCATCGTGAAGCAAAGTTCTTAGCCTGAGGTATTATTTCTGGGTTAGCGGAGTCTGTAACTTGAAGCGTATGTAACCTGAAGCGTCTGTAACCCGAGGTACCACTGTATAGTTATCTGGTGCTTTTTTAGATTCTTTCACCAGATTAACAGTACAGTGGTACCTCAGGATCCGTTCCGAAGCCCCGTTCGCATCCTGAACGCAATGTAAGCCGTGACAGCGCGTGTCCGCAGGTTGCGTTTTGACGCTTCCGCGCATGTGCGTGATGTCATTTTAAGTGTCAGCGCATGCGCGAGCGGTGAAACCTGGAAATAACGCATCCTGTTACTTCCAGGTTGCCGCGGAGCGCAACTCGAAGCACATTCAACCCGAGGTGTGACTGTACAGTCATACCTCTTGTTACGTCCGCTTCATGTTACGTTTTTTCAGGTTGCATCCCGCGGTGACCCGGAAGGAGTTACTTCTGGGTTTCACCACTCATGCATGCACAAACGCTCAAAATGACGTCATGCGCAGAAGCGGCAAATCGCAACCAGCACGTGTGCAGGTACGCCACTGCGGGTTGCGTTCCTTTCATGTTGTGAATGGGCCTGTGGAACGGATCCCATTCGCAACCAGAGGTACCAATGTATACAAAGCAGCCAGCCAGATATTCATAGGAAGCCTTCAAGCAGGACCTGGGGGCAACAGCCCAATTTCCCCGTCTGTGACCTCCAGCAATCGCATTTATAATAGGCATGGCGCCTCCAACAGCAGCATAGCTATTGGTAGCCACGGGGAAGGATACAAATGCAAAGCGCATGTAGAGACTCTGTGAGGAATGGCGTGGCGTTTTCCGATTCCAAAGAGAATTCGGCCGTCTTGCGGGGTACTTCCTGACACTCAGAGCAAGACTCGTCCAAGACAGATGGACCTGCACTTCAGAGTGGCTGAAGTGGGAGGGAAAGGAATGTGTATTCAATCCCAAGGCTTAACCCTATCTCCCCAGAAATTTAGAAACCCCTTTCCATAATCCTGCAAGCAGAAAGAGAAGGCCGTCTTTATATATGTTATTCCATTTCTATCCGCTGTTCCTCCAAGATGGCTTACGTGTTTCTCCTCGCCGTCTTATTTTCACAACAACTCTGCCAGGTAGGCTCGGCTGAGAGTTGATTGTTATAAGAAAAAACTGCTCATTTTCCCTCATGGGGTACCCAAGAGCCCGTATACTAGAGTCCTTATGTAGGTTCTCTGTGGGCAGGAGAAAATAATTGGGGCCGACCAGAGAATATTGAGAAGCAAAGGAGCTAGCAAGCCTGATCTTTATTAAACTGTTGCAACAGGGTGCTCACACACAAAGACACACACACACACCCTGCAAGGAGGGAGGAGAGGAACCCAGAACATTGGTGTGCAAGCTCTTATATAGACTTTTGAAACTGCCTCCCCTGTAGCTCAAGGTAAAGGTGACGGGACCCCTGACCATTAGGTCCAGTCGTGACCGACTCTGGGGTTGCGGTGCTCATCTCGCTTTACTGGCCAAGGGAGCCAGCGTACAGCTTCCGGGTCATGTGGCCAGCATGACTAAGCCGCTTCTGGCAAACCAGAGCAGCGCACGGAAATGCCGTTTACCTTCCCACCAGAGCGGTATCTATTTATCCAATTGCACCTTGACGTGCTTTCGAACTGCTAGGTTGGCAGGAGTTGGGACCGAGCAACGGGAGCTCACCCCGTCGTGGGGATTTGAACCGCCGACCTTCTGATCGGCAAGTCCTAGGCTCTGTGGTTTAACCCACAGCGCCACCCGCGTCCCAGTTGTAGCTCAAGACCACCCTCCAAAACATATATACATACATCACAGAAAGAGGTGGTCCCCAGCAGAAATTTGAGCGTGTTGCTTCTCTCCTGTCTGCCAGGATACCTGATAATGTCTTATCTGATTGCCTTTTCTGGGTAGCCTGGCCATTCCTTGGAGATGGTCAGTACTTAGTTCCTGAATCTCTTGCGCGTATTGATAGTGTGCTCAGTTTAACAGATACTTGCCAGACTGTACAGTGGTGCCCCGCAAGACGAATGCCTCGCAAGACGAAAAACCCGCAAGACGAAAGGGTTTTTCGGTTTTTGCGACGCTTCGCTAGACGATTTTCCCTATGGGCTTGCATCGCAAGACGAAAGCCCATAGGGAAATCTCGGGGACCTTTTTTAAATGCTGGCGGTGGGGAGCAAAGCCTTTTCCCCCCCTCCGGACTTCCGAAGAGGTCCAGCAAGGCCGGCGGGGGCAAAATGCTTTGCTCCCCACCGCCAGCATTTTAAAAGCGGTCCGGGATAGCAGGGAAGCGCTTCCCGCTATCCCGGACGGCTTTTGAAGGCAGGCGGGGGGAGCAAAGACTTTTGCCCCCCGCCCGCCTTGGGAAGAGGTCCTGGAAAAGTCCTTCGCTGTCCCTGGGCGATCTTAAAATGCTGGCGGGCGGCAGCGAAGGCTTCGCTGCCGCCCGCCAGCATTTTAAAAGCCCCCGGGACTGTCCCGGGAAGGCAGGCGGGGGGGAAGCAAAGACTTTCGCCCCCGCCAGCCTTCAGAAGAGGTCGGGGGACAGACTGTCCCCAGACCTGGTCTGAAGGCGGTTCGGTTTCCATAGGAACGCATTAATTGATTTTTAGTGCATTCCTATGAGAAACCGTGCTTCGCAAGACGAAAAACTCGCAAGACGAAAAGACTTGCGGAACGAATTAATTTCGTCTTGCGAGGCACCACTGTATTTACAGGGAGGTGTGTAAGCCCCTATAGTTCAAAGACAACTGGAAAGCTTTCCCCATTTCCTTCCTCCTTGCAGAGAAAGATTTGAGGTCAATTTGGGAGAGTCAAAATGGCTTCAGGATTGTCGTCCTGTACTATTTCAGACACATGGTTTATATACTTATGTATGTGTTTGCCTTGTACATTATGAACATTTATTAGATAGATGATAGATAGATAGATAGATAGATAGATAGATGATAGATAGATAGATAGATAGATAGATAGATGATAGATAGATATAGATAGATGATAGATATAGATACATAGATGATAGATAGATAGATGATAGATAGATAGATAGATAGATAGATAGATAGATAGATAGATAGATAGATAGATGGATGAATGAGAGAGAGAGCTTCATGGCCAAGTTTGGATTTGACCCCCCCGGTTCCCAGAGCCTATCCCAACTTTCTAGCTACTACATCACTCTGTTATGGTGGCTTGTGTTTCTCACGTGTCTGCTGGACGGGACATTGTTGTTTGGAAGGAGATAGGAGCCATATAAGTAGTCTTTAAAAAGATATATATTTCTGCTTAAATGCAGTGCATTTTCTCTGTAAATTTTACATGGCCCACCTTTCTTGTCAATCGCAGGTTTGCCCAGGCTTGTAAACATCTGCTGGCCCAGTGGCAATGCCCTCTAAGCATTCATTGATAAAAAATAAAACGTTACAAAAGCGTCTTTCTCCCCCTGCTGCTTTGAAAGTCACAAATGACTATTTGTGGGCAGGCAGCCAGTAGCACATTTTTTTATTTTTATTTTTTTGCAGGCTCATCCATACCTTGCAGACTTATTTGCAAAGCTGAGTTTGCTAAACAGGAAGAACTACCGCTTACAAGGAAACACACAGATGGCGTCTTTGTAAATGCAAACGAATCTCACTGCTAAAAAAAAATGAGCCACTCCCATTACGATTCAGTAGAAAAATAACCAGCTTCCGTTAGTGAAAAGGTGTCATCTTGATAGGTGACAAAACCGGTGATGTCACCTAGAGCCAGTGTGGTTTAGTGGTTAGAGCAGGTATCCCCAACCTTCAGCCCTCCAGATGTTTTGGACTACAATTCCCATCATCCCTGACCACTGGTCCTGTTAGCTAGGGATCATGGGAGTTGTAGGCCAAAACATCTGGAGGGCCGCAGGTTGGGAATGCCTGGGTTAGAGTGTCAGGCTAGGAACTGGGGAGACCAGGGTTCAAATCCCAACTCAGCCATGACATTCATTGGGTGACCTGGGTCCAGTCCCTATCTCTGAGCCTAACCTACAACACAGGGTTGTTGTGTAGATTCCTTGAGGAGGAAGAGAAGAACCATGAATGCCATCTTGAACACCTTGGAGAAATGCAATAAATGATGCAGATTTATCTCAGAATAAATAATAATAATAATAATAAATTATTTATATCTCGCCCATCTGGGCAGCTTCCAACAAAATATTAAAATACAGTAATGCATCAAACATTAAAAGCTTCCCTAAACAGGGCTGCATTCAGATGTCTTCTGTTACAGGAAAAATCCGAGGGCTCCCTTGGACAAAACAAAGACACCAACCAGGATAACTTGGAGCAAAACAGCAGCCTGTAGGCTAGGCCTTTATTGAACTGTTGCAACAGGGTGTTCCCCTCACTTGCAGGAGAGAGGAAAGACCCAGAAGAATAGTGTGCAAGGTCTTATAAAAACTTTTGAAATTCCCCTCCTCTAGATCAAGCCCACCCCCAGAAACATCATGCATACATTACAGAAAGGAGGGGTTGGGGGAGGAGTTGGTGGTAACCTGAGTGTCTTGTCACCTGGCTGGTTCCTCCCTTCCCCCCTCCCCATGAGTCACTTCCAGGAGACAAAGGGGAGTTTGCAGTTTCCTGCCCCCAGAGGGAAGATCTGATCATTGTCCTTTGTTTCAGTCCATGCTGAATCCACTCCCATATGCAAGTTCTTTGTGATCTTGATTGTCTTCTGTCTGGGATCATCAGGGTTGGCATGGGCAGGGCTCCTGTGGATGTGCTGAGACAGTGAAGGGATTATGGCTGACCAGGACTAAGCCACCCCCCTTTGTTAGTTCTTGTCATATGGAGTAAAATAAAAATGGAACAGTGCAAATCCAATGTATGGTTGATTTTCTATGAATTTATAACAGAAATGTGGCGTATGTAGTGTGTGAGTGTGTGTGTGTGTGTGTGTGTGAAGTTTATACAAACAGAATGATTGGGGTGGGGGGGGGGGTTCCTGCTACAGTTCTAAAAGTCTGGTAGTTGTTTTTCTCTTTGACATCGGTAGTGGCGTTCCACAGGGTGGGCACTACCGAGAAGGCCCTCTGCCTGGTTCCCTGTAACTTGGCTTCTCACAGAGAGGAAACTGCCAGAACGCTCTCGGAGCTGGACCTCAGTGTCCAGGCAGAACGATGGGGGTGGAGACGCTCCTTCAGATATACTGGACCGAGGCCGTTTAGGGCTTTAAAGGTCAGCACCAACACTTTGAATTGTACTGGGAGAATTGTACAGAAACGTACTGGGAGCCAATGAAGATCTTCCAGGACTCCACAGCTGCTCCCAGTCACCAGTCTAGCTGCTGTATTCTGGATTAGTTGTAGTTTCCGGGTCACCTTCAAAGGTAGCCCCACGTAGAGCGCATTGCAGTAGTCCAAGCGGGAGATAACTAGAGCATGCACCACTCTAGCGAGACAGTCCCCGGGCCAGGGAGGGTCTCAGCCTGTGTACCTGATGGAGCTGGTAGACAGCTACCCTGGACACAGTGGGGTTTAACCTAAATAAGCCCTAATCAGGGAAGTCCCATTGAAATTATTGGAACTGTTATTTTTACTAGTTGCTTTCATTACAGTAATGATGCCAAGCGACTTGCAAGTCCTGTCTGTTAATTTCAGTCGGTCTACTCTGAGTTTCCTTTGAGGAATGGCCAGTGAATCACTTGCAGCCCGTATATATTTTCCTGTGTTATCTCTCTCTTTCCTTCTCTTGAGGAACATTCAGGGGAGCCGGCAGGGCGGGGGGCAGAAAGGGTCAGGGTTGGGGAGAATCCCCATTTACACGCGTCCTGCAATGGAACCCTGGTCTGAGTGGCTCCCACGGGGAAGCCACAGAAAGATTGTGGTTAAGTCAAGGGTGCTGTGGACTCAAAAAGGTTGAAAACCACTGGCAGCGCCGCTGCCCCCATCCCAGATTCAGGGAATGTGGAGCTATGATCTGGCTCAGGGATGTAGGAAGGATTTTGCTTGATGCCATCTCTGTGACCCGCACCAGTTAACCTGCATTCTGCACCCGCTGAACCCAGTGCACTCTGGAAAGGCAGCCCTGCTATGAGCTGCATTTTTATTTCCATAATTGCATCCTTAAAGACAGTTCCAAACTGGGGAAAAGCACGGCTTAAAAGGCTTGTTGAAAAAGGAATTTCCTCCGCCTGTGCTAAGAAGGCACCCTTGTCTTAATATTCCAGGGGAGGGTAATGTCCACATTATCTGCACAAATGTCACTGCTGCTTCCTGTAGTAAACATTCGTCGTAACAGATTTCTGCATGCATTTCTTCTTCGCCCGGCTGGCCCACCCACTGCTTCGAAAGGAAACAAGACCACGATTCTACTGCCGTGTTTCTTTTCCTGAACCTTCCTAACCTAGAGCAGTGGTTCACAAATCACTTTTTGCACCTTTGGTTCCTTAAACTCCTTCCCAGCGCCCTCTACCCTATAAAATAGGTAAAGGGTAAAGGGAGCCCTGACCATTAGGTCCAGTCGTGGCTGGCTCTGGGGTTGTGGCGCTCATCTCGCTTTACTGGCAGAGGGAGCCGGCGTACAGCTTCCGGGTCATGTGGCCAGCATGACTAAGCCGCTTCTGGCAAACCAGAGCAGCGCATGGAAACGGCGTTTACCTTCGCGCCGGAGCGGTACCTATTTATCTACTTGCACTTTGACGTGCTTTTGAACTGCTAGGTTGGCAGGAGCTGGGACCGAGCAACCGGAGCTCACCCTGTCATGGGGATTTGAACCGCCAACCTCCTGATTGGCAAGTTCTAGGCTCTGTGGTTTAACCCACAGCGCCACCCGCGTCCCTTACCCTATAAATAGCTTTATTCAAAATAGTGGTTTGCACTGCCCACTCAGGAAGATAATGGCACAGTGAAATTCAAAGCAGGAGCAATTAATTGCACATTTATTTCAAATCCAATTAAAGCTATTTAGTTTAATGAATTTGGCAAAACGGATGCTCTTGATGCTGTGATAACCAGCTTTTCGATGGGGCAAAGTGATCTGTAGCTTCTGAGAATTTGTTCAGAAGTAAGCTGAATGCTCTTGGGCAGTCTTAACAGACAACAATAAGATCCACCTTGGCGGCCAAAGGGGTGCTTTCAAAGAGATCTTCAAAATTCTTTTCTCCACAATTGACCCATTTCTGACACCCGCCTTTTTTCCCTGTGGGGCTGGGCTTCTCTCATGTGGCAGTGACTCTCGGATCAGGACGCATGTGAATAAGTGAGCTCTGCTTCAAGGTCTCAGATGTGTGATGGCCAGTGAGTTGGCCACTGGCTCTTCTGCCTCTGTAGAGCAGCTTGATGGGTCAACAAAACTGGATCGCCTTTCTGTGAACACCCGGGAAAAGAGATGAGCTTAATACTGTCTTGTTGGAAGCACATTCCACAGGGCAGGTGCTACCACACCAAAGGCCCAGAGCAGGCATAGACAAACTCCGGCCCTCCAGATGTTTGAGACTACAATTCCCATCATCCACTGGTCCTGTCAGCTAGGGATGATGGAAATTGTAGTCCCAAACATCTGGAGGGCCAGAGTTTGCCTATGCCTGCTCCAGTGCATACAGCTCTACTAAGAGCAACTCTCCGGAGGGAATGAAGTGACCAGGCAGGGGTATACATGGTTAGGAATCCCTGGAGATAACCTAGGACTCAGGTAAAGATAAAGGACCCCTGACAATTAAGTCCAGTCGCGAACAAATCTAGGGTTGCGGTGCTCATTTCGCTTTTCTGGCTGAGGGAGCCGACGTTTGTCTGCAGACAGTTTTTCCGGGTCATGTGGCCAGCATGACTAAGCCGCTTCTGGCGAAACCAGAGCAGTGCATGGAAACGCCGTTTACCTTCCCGCCGGAGTGGTACCTATTTATCTATTTGCACTTTGACATGCTTTCGAACTGCTAGATTGGCAGGATCTGGGACCGAGCAACGGGAGCTCACCCCATTGCGGGGATTCGAACCGTGACCTTCCGATCGGCAAGCCCAAGGCTCAGTGGTTTACACCACAGCACCACCCGCGTCCCTAAGGACGCAACTACACAGCTGCAAAAAAAAAAGGTTTAAATGTGTTGTAAAGTGCAGTATACAAATGTGACACTAGATGGCAACAGTGAGCTATGCAAAATTCAATGTATTTTTCAAAACTTTTTTTTTTAAAAAAATGCATTTTCGCAGGATTTTTAATATGTGTGTAGATTCCACCCTAGTCCCACATTGTCCAGGGTTGTCGTAGCTCCTGCCCAGAGAAATATCATGCAAGGAGCTGTCTGCAGAACCCAAGTTGGGATATATATCCCTGCTGATGGCAGTATACAGTGCATGGGAATGGTATGGATTTGTGCTGGTCCAGGGGGGAGGTTACCGTGGGGCGAGGTCCAGGACCTGAGTTGAGGGTCGGCAGACAGTACTCCTCGGGCGAAGCGGGGTCCACAGCGGGAAGCTGGGCAAGGACAGGAACTCTGGGGGAAACAGGACTGGATGCTGGCCGAAACAGCTCTTCAACGACTTTGCTCCCGCAACCTGGGACCGGGCTGACTGGCCTTTATCTTCTCTGAGGCCAGGGGCGGTCCCGGCCCCCAGGAGCCCCTCCTCTCCTGGCCTTAAGGCGAGCACTCCTCCTGGGAGAAACCAGTTCCCTTCGCCTCTGCAGTTCAGGAGAGGCTGAAGGGTTACTGGGCCCAGGGGGAGACTCACCTGTAGGCACTGAGTCCTCAACCACCTCTGGAGCCAGAGTGGATTCACCTGGTGCCTGCTCCTGAGGATTCGGCACAGGTGCAGGCGCTTCAGAATCAAGGCCCTGCCCCAGTTCAGCCGGCCTTGGAGGCGGGGACTCCTGTGCAGGCTGGGATTCCTCCGGTTCAGCCTCTGAATCGGATTCCCAGGCCATCACAGGATTTAAACTGGATTTGAAAGGGGCTTTGGAGACAGCAAAGAAGCCACATAGAAGTTGTGATTTGGAAAGCAGAGAGAAGCTAGTTCTGAAGCAACTTGCATTTTGAAACCCAACCAAAAAAAGGGTGTTTTTTTAATCATGGCAGTCGTTTGATTCCATTCATTAGTCAAGAGTATATTGGAAGGACATAGCTTATTTGGCAATGAGAGCTGTAGTGGAAATGTATAATTAGTTAGTGTGTTTCACCTGATTTTCATATTTAATCACAGCCAAGACTCTTTATAAAGCAATTCTCTCAACCTCTTTGCTCCTTCTCCAACTCAAGGGATGCCACCCATCCATAATGGCCCAAACCTGTAAGAGCTTGAATCTTTAGCTAGTGGAAAACATATTCTGCACAGCATCGGCCCATATTTTCTGTGTTTTGTTGGAATGTTGTGGGGGCTGTGTCGCCTTGATTTTATGCAGAAGTGAGTGGGCCCGGTGGGGCTTACTTGAAAGAACCTGTTCACAGAATTGCCCTGAAACTGTGTGGGATTGAGGTTAAAATCAGCAACACATTTATAGAAAACTATTTGGTGTACCTTTCTTTTGTTTAAGTACCCTTGCTGTGTCACTTGGCTACGTTGAAATTATTCTTAATTTCATTTATGAATCCCTTCCTTCGAAGCATCTCAATTGACACAACACAATCCAAACCACATACATTGCATATATATTTTTTAAAAAAATAGTTTGAGCAATTAACATATATGAAAAGAGTTCATAAAGCAGTTTCAGATGCATTCAGATAACAGCTGGGACATACATAGTGCTTAGTTCATAGCGTTGGAGACTGTCATTCCCATTCAGAAAAATGAAATACTGTGCAAGATGGTGAGTGGTATAATGCAGGCTTGCATTTAGCTACTAGCCTGGTAACCACTGGTAGGCAATGCCATGCAGGTGAATGAAAGCCTTCTGGGGGAAAGGGAACTAGACACCTGGAAGCAGACTACTCAAACCTTCATTGGAAGAGAGTTCCATAGTTTGGGGGCAGCCCAGGAGAAGACCCCTTTCCCCACAGAGGCTAAGCCAGACTTTTTGTTAGATGGAGGTCTGTAGGTCAGGCATGTCCAAAGTCCGTTTTGGGGGCCTAATCTGGCTCAACAACTTTGGGGCGAAATCCTAAAAAGTTCAACAACTTCAATCCTAAGAAAAGGTCAGAGGTCAACAACCTTGGTTGGCCCTCACGGCCCTTCACCTCTTCAAATCCAGCCCTCTTTGAAAAAAGTTTGGACACCGCTGCTGTAGGTGAACCTCCTCAAGAAGGTTTCAAGAGCTGGAAGGGAGGGCAGGTTCATAATGGGACTACAGATAATTAGGACCCAAGTTGTTTTAGGATTTAGAGATCAGACATAGCGCAGGAATGTCCAACCTATAGATCGCAATCTACTGGTAGATCACTGGGGTGCTTCAGGTAGATCGTGGGACAATAGGAAGTGATCACTGAGAAACAGCTTTACCCTCCCCCCCAAAGCTAAACAACCCTTGGCAAATCTCCCCTCGTTTAGTTGCCACCTTTGGTAGATCACTGTCAGTTTTTTTATACTGGGAGTAGATCACAGTCTCTGGAGAGTTGGACGTGTCTGGACATAGGCAAGGGATGTTTTGCATGCAGAAGGTGTCTGGATCATTCCCAGGTAGGACTGGAAATGTCCCCTCCTTGAAAAATTGGAGAGATGCTACTAGCCTGTGTCAGCAATGCTGAGCCATCTGGGCCAGTGGTCCGACTCTATAAGCAGCTCCCTGTTTTCCTGTGTTCACATCACTTGGCAAGCCGTTTGTCTCATTCTGCACCAGCTACAAGTTCCAGACATTTCGCCCCAAAGGCAGGCTCCACATAGAATGCCTCTCAGTCGGCAGATCTGGAAGTTGCATGGTCTGAATGAGAACAGCCTGGTCTCTGTCTTCCTGTGGCACTCAAAGCAGGCATGGCTGCCAACGCTGATAAAATGCCATAAGCTGCCACCTGGGATTCCAAGAGCTCAGCCACATTGCTTAGGCCAGCAGATCCCAATCTTTTGCAACGTATTTTTTTAACCAGCTTTGGCGATTAGGTTAAAGCACCTCCATAATTGCCAAAAAATGCTTATTTTTGCAGTATTTTAAAACCAGTTGGTGATTAGATGGATGCACCTCCATATTTGCAAAAAATAAAAATAAAATGCTTATTTTTTGCCATATTTTTGCTGAAGAGGTTTGGGGCGCAGCAAGAGAACGTAAGATGGAACGCGCGCTCTCTCTCTCTCTCTCTCTCTCTCTCTCTTGTTCCATACCCCACCGTTCTGTGCCCCCCTCCACACTCTTTCTCGTTTTCTCAACCACTTCCTCTCTTCATTCTCTGCGCGGCCACCAGCTTTTCCTGTCTCTAGGAAGCCTTCACAAGAGATGGCCGGGGCTTTCCCAAAAAAGGGCTTTAGCGTTGCATTTAGATTATGCCATTTCCTTTGCCACTCCCTTTCCTGTGAAGTAACAAGACATTCACTTCCCCTCTCCTCTTTTTTTTTCTTTTTGTTCTATCACCCCTTGAGTCTATCTATCTGCCTTTTTTTTCCTCCTTCCTTTTTTGCAAAATGTGTTGTGCCGTGCCCTGCAAGTAGACATCAGTCTGCTTGGAGAGACCTCAAGATGGCTAGATGGAATCCTGCCAGCCACGGAACAGGTAAGGGAACCTGTACTAACCTGGAACCCTTTTCCCCATGCTCTCACGGTTGCCTTCTTCTGACTTCGGGCAAGATTGCCTTTCGCAATGGGGTGGTGTCTCTGCAACTGCCCAGCCCCAGCAGTTTTTGCAAACAGTTGTCCACAGTGTTTGGGGCTTTTTTGGTTTTTAACCACCTGCCCACAACTTTATGTGTCTGTTGCCAGGGGGAGGAAGCTGGTTCTTTCCCCCCACCTGTTTGCAAAAGCTTCCTTGCAGGGAGGCAGTTCTTACGAACTGTGGACAAATAAATGTCTACCTGTCTGCCTCATTTAAGGGCCTGCCTGTCAAAGCCATATTCTAAAAACTTCAGTGCTATGCTGTAGTTCATTCCCGAATGATTTCCCTTAATGCACATTTGTATTCCGGTGTCTTCATAAGTAGGGGAATTTCTGCTTACTCAGAAGCTTGGCGTTTCGGGAATATTTGTGCTCAGAGCTGGAAAAAATATTTCATATCCTATTTTACGCTGGTGTGACCCGTCCTTGTCTCAATGCTTTCTGCTCGTTCCCTTCCATTTTCCTCTTCATATCCTCCCCACCTCTTTTTTCCTCCCATGCCTTTGTTCCTCTCACTTTACCAGACTTCTTTTTAGCTGCTTCTGCCACCTCCGTTTCTCTCCCCCCGCCGGCTGCCAACCTCCTCTTTCGGGGATCATAAATGCATAGATGTTTAAGTGGATTATCATATTGATGCTTCGGTTCACGCTTATTGGTCGGCGCATAGAAATAAGCCTTCTTTGAAGCGCCGCGCTCGTGCCGCCGTCGCTCCTCGGAAGACAAAATTGTGTGGGTGCCTCTTCTGCGTGGGAAACTGTTTGCACAAAGTGGGTCCTGTGCGTGGTTTTACTGCAAACCTTGCTCTTTTTGCAGGGGAGCTGTGGCCAAAGATGGCGCTCGAGGCATTTGGGTGTCATTTCACCACAATGCATTCCTTGGGTGCAATGGCAACCACCTAGTTTGCCATCTCCTTCCTCTATGTTGGCACTGAGGTCACCCTCAGCCGTCTCCCAGCAGCCGTTGTGGGTGAACTGGGAGACACCCAGTGATGGCACGTTCTCCCCAGGAGCTACCGTGTTTTTTGCTCTATAAGACTCACTTTTCCCCTCCTGAAAAGTAAGGGGAAATGTGTGTGCGTCTTATGGAGCGAATGCAGGCTGTGCAGCTATCCCAGAAGTCAGAACAGCAAGAGGGATTGCTGCTTTCGCTGCGCAGCGATCCCTCTTGCTGTTCTGGCTTCTGGGATTCAGAATTTTTTTTTCTTGTTTTCCTCCTCCAAAAACTAGGTGCGTCTTGTGGTCTGGTGCGTCTTATAGAGCGAGTATTTTCTGAACCCCCCACATTGCCCTCTTTCCAGTAACTGGCAACTCTCCCCCCTGGCCATTTCTGTTTTCTAAGCCCATAAACTTCTCCCAGAACGTATTAATCCGCTTCTGCTTTTATCCGTTTTATTTAAATATTCATACGACGTTTCACATTTTAGGATTTCTGCTCCAGATTATTTTCATTTCTCCGTTCACATTAACTCTATTTCAAGACGGCGTAGTGGCAGAACACATCGTACTGTCAGGTTACAATTGTATTTTATTTTATTTTCTGACCAGAATTTGGCTACATAACTTCAACGTCCAAGTAGTTTGCTTGTTTTATTATTATTATTACTCTGTATTTTGTATTTCTGCATTGTGATTTTATGTTGTAACTGCCCTGAGAATCACAGGTATACAAATTAAAAAATAATAATAGTTCGTGAGTTTCCTGAAGCTATTTTATTCTAATTGTCCCTCTAGTTTAATAGTATATTAAAGGCAGTAAGCGAGTTTCCTTTCTGCTTGGATTAGTCATCGTTTTGTGTTGTGATGTAGGGGCGTCCTTTTCATTGCCTGCTTTTATTTTATTTTTATTTTAAGAAGACCCAAGGTGGTTACAGGATCTGACGGGAGTCGCCATCCTGGTGGAATGATTCGTACCCACATATCAAAATTTCCCCTAAAATCCCACCATGCGCTGCCGCCAACCGCTCCCAAATCTACTCCAAGTGGGAAGTTTTAAATGCTTGTGTTTCATTGTGTGTTTTAATATTTTGTTGGGAGCCACCCAGAGCGGCTGGGGCAACCCAGTCAGATGGGGGTGGCATATTAAATAACAAAATTACTATTATTATTGCTCCCCAAAAAAATTTGGGGGGGGATCCCCACAGCAGATGGGTGTGTGAAGAGAGCGAGGGCAATTTCCACAGCACGGACAGAAGTCATTCGCAACTTTGTGCCATATACTATAAACCAGTGACGGCCAAACATGGCCCTCCAGCTGTTTTGGGACTACAACTCCCATCATCCCTAGCTAGCAGGACCAGTGGTCAGGGGTAATGGGAATTGTAGTCCCAAAACAGCTGGAGGGCCAAGTTTCGTGATCACTGCTATAAACACCCCCCCCCCAAAAAAAAAAAACTTGGGAAGTATAGTTTGTTCAGGGAAACCCCCTATTCCCCTTCGCAGGACTACAGTTCCCAGAGTCGTTTTATAGTTGACTCCTCTTCAGAAGGGAGTGCAAAAAATGGCGGCCTTCCTGGCCACTCTCAGCACCCTGAACAGACGCCATTTCCCAGGATGCTCTGGGGGAAGCCATGATGGTTTAATGTGGCATCATCGTGCTTTGAATATATCCTAATCCAAAATTCAGTTCCACAGAGTTCCATGGCACTTACTCCCAGGAAACTGACAACAGTATATGATTTGCTGCCTTAGGACTTACTTCTAAATAACAAGCATTGCAGTTTCTTGATTATTAATAGCAGCATCGTGAGTGACACCATCCTGAAATTTTATAATTGCAGATAGAAGCATCCTCTAAGATGCTTACTGTGACATGTGTGCATCTAAAATCAAGAATATGATTTTTTTTCTTTTGGAACTATTGGTTTCTATCCCTTGCAGATTTATGAAAATTAAATAAATCAACTAAATCAACAGTTTCATGCAAATTTACTTGAAAGTGAATGTGGCCTTTGGGCTGGATTCAAACCCTGTGGTTTTCAGTGTGAGAATTAAGCCTCTGGTTTCCAGGCGGTGAAAATATCCCAAGTACATAGTGGGCAAAGATGCCCAGGAAATTAGATGAAAACTAGGCCCGGTCCTAACATTAGGCCGGAAGAGGCGGCCTACCTCAGCTGGCAGTTTCTTGTGGGGCCAGCAAAGAATGGCAAAAATTGACAATTAGTTAACCAACATGTATTTTTACCACAGGTTTGTGGTAGGAGAGGTGAATGCCGTTTGGATATGGCGTCGCCAAAATGCCTTGGGTCGTCTCTGGATGTGAGGCAACTTTACT
Organism: Podarcis melisellensis; assembly: GCF_964234715.1. Classification (NCBI taxonomy): domain Eukaryota; kingdom Metazoa; phylum Chordata; class Lepidosauria; order Squamata; family Lacertidae; genus Podarcis; species Podarcis melisellensis. Next base: position 6,604,678 of record NC_138538.1, on the reverse strand, counting down.
GGGAATCTTTTTGCCCCTTGTGGGGCTCAAACCCACGACCCTGAAATTAAGAATCTCATGCTCTACCGACTGAGCAATGTGGGCGTTTTTGTATATATATATTTTTCTTTGCAAATTCATATACTGCTTAATAGTAAAATGCCGAAGCAGCGAACCATGTCAAATTCTCTTTTTAATAATAATAATAATAATAATAATAAGACACAATAACCTATCACTAGGTCAGACTGCAGGGAAAGCTTGTGGAAATAAATTGTAAACTTTTTTTTGCATGGCTTTTGGCCGTTCCAGTGGAATGTACTGTAGTCTCTGTTCCCCTTGGAATTCCAGTTTTTTAAACTTAATTTGTGCGGCGTAGGGCTGGCTCCTGGTGACCCCTTTGAACGTCACACTGCCGAATCACCAAGCCACAATTTGGAAACCGGGCGGCAATGACTCTTGAACTGCGCTGTTAAATCTGTTGCGTACGAGTCCAGGTTCCCCAGAACAAAAAGGGGGAGCCGCCCCCTTTTCAAAGCAAAGAGACGGGTCCTTATTTTGTTGTCTTGGGAAATTTCCGCATTTTCAGATTGTTCCTCTTCGCAATTAACACACTCTCTCTCCTTCCTCTTTTTAAAGGGCGTTTTGAGATAAACTGCCCCGGTATTTTAGCTACCCAAAATGAACTTCCTCCTTTGCTCTGCTGCTGGGCAGATCCTCTGCAGATTTTCGTGGGCCCTCGCTAGGCCCAGGTCTGTAGAGCTTGCAGTCTGCAAAGCCACATTCAGCCCACTGAAAGTGGATGGTGGCCTTCAGAAGTCTAGGGAACAGAATTAGGGACCGACCATTTTTTGTAATCGTAATCAAAGAATAATAGAATTGGAAGGGACCTCAAGGGTCCAAACCCCTTCAATGCAGGAATCTCAGCAAGGGCCCTTCTCCTCCCAACTATTGCTGTCTCACACTTTCTCCACTCTAAAATCTGGAGATTCTCTGTGCTCCGAAAACCCAAAAAGAATAGCCATGGTGTGTGACCTTTTCCAGGTTGCGGCCAATGGGTTTGAACTAAAGGGACCTGTCTGATAACGAAAATAACTTGCTAGTTGGGCATTTCCCCCCATTTGTTTGCTTAAGTTGATCCCGAAGAGACAAGCCAGCCGTTACTGCTGAGCTTCAAAAGCAGCTTGTCTTTTCGGCACTAGAAGTTGCTTAAAACCACAGTGCCTTGAATTGCAGCCCCAAATACTGGTTGAGCAATGCTGTAAGTTTCAGAGATGGTGCGATTAATCACATCGAAGGGTCTCCCTCGTACTTTTGTTTGTTTGTGGCCACTAATAAATCACTTCTTGGATTACCACTTGGTCAGCAGGACTGGGCGAAACTTTCCCCCGCGATATTCGTAGGCTGCTACCAGTCAGAATAAACCATCCTTCCTCAACCTCTGGTGTTTTGCACTGCAGATCCAAACTAACCAGGTGTTTTAGACTACAAGCACCAGATGTGCTGGCTGGGAGCTGTAATCCAAAATATCTGGAGGGCACAAGGTTCGGGAAGGCTGGAATAAACTGTATTGGGGGGCAAGATGGGCTAATTGACCTGGGATAAAGCACCAGCTTCGTCTATTTCCATGTTCACGCGGAGCCTCCTTCCTTTGGGATTTCCACTGAAAGCATCTGTCAGTGCATGTTTATTAGGCGTAAGATATCCCAGCAGCTGGGAAGGAAGATTAGCCACCAAAAGAGATCAGCGGGGAGAAGCCCTCGCCAACAGACAGCTCCCTCCTCCAGCAAAGAGCTGCTGTGCTTGCTGAGTACAAGTCCCGGGGCAGCTTCCTCCTGCTGTGAGCACTGGGGAAGTCAAGGGGCAAGGCAGTCCTGAAGCCTTTCCAGCCTTCCTTCTATGCTGGTAGGGGCAGCATGTGGCCAGGAGTCCTGTGTGTTCAACACAGGCGGATCCAAATTCCTTGCAAGCTCAAGCACCGTATCTTGCAGCCTTGCAGCCTGGCTCTCGGACTTTAGCGTGAGTTACGATATTCTTGGTGTATGTGCATGAATGTAGATGTTGTGGTTGTATCGAACAAAGCCCTCCCATTTGCTCCAGGACTTAACATTTGTGCAAGGCAACGTCCCCTCTCCTTCCCATGTTGCCCCCGGATCCTGGGGGTGGGGGCAGAGCAGGAGGGGAAGTTCTGCTGCACAAGTAGAAGTCCTTTTTGCAAACAGGATGACTTTGTTCAATCCATTATTTGTTTCTTAATTGAACAGTGGTACCTCGGGTTAAGAACTTAATTCGTTCTGGAGGTCTGTTCTTAACCTGAAGCTGTTCTTAACCTGAGGTACCACTTTAGCTAATGGGGCCACCACCGCCGCACGATTTCTGAAGCAAAGTTATTAACCCGAGGTACTATTTTTGCATTAGCGGAGTCTGTAACCTGAAGCGTCTGCAATCTGAAGTGTCTGTAACCCGAGGTAGCACTGTATTGAATATTTAGAGTTGAGATTAAATAAATTCCTATGTGTATTTTTTTAAAACAACACTCAACTGAAAGCAATGCAGTGAACCTGGCTAGCTTCTTTCACCTCTGTTTGCATTCTGGGAAAGGTGATTGTGCAAATGCTCGTGCGAGCCTCATCTCTGACCAACGAAGGCCAGAGTTGCATAGAGAGGCTGCTGAATGACAGGAAGGAGTTGCCCAAATGGTGAAACCAGATGCTCATCAACAAATGTAGAGTTCCCAATCCTGCCTTGGCCTCTAAAGGTGAAGGAAGTGGAATCGTTTTTGTGTTGTGTGTGCTTAACCCTTCCCTGGCAGCAACTTTCCCCATTTCCCTGGGAAACATGGTCTTGGAGCTCAGCTAGAGTGAGGACCAGGTTCAGACTACCAGTAATGACCGAGGGAATACAGTGGTACCTCGGGTTAAGCACTTAATTCGTTTTGGAGGTCCGTTCCTAACCTGAAACCGTTCTTAACCTGAAGCACCACTTTAGCTAATGGGGCCTCCGCTGCGCCGCTGCTGCACGATTTCTGTTCTCATCCTGAAGCAAAGTTCTTAACCCGAGGTGCTATTTCTGGGTTAGCGGAGTCTGTAACCTGAAACGTCTGTAGCCTGAATCGTCTGTAACCAGAGGTACCAATGTAGTTAATTCCCTGGCCTCCCTGCACACACATATTGGTTCTTCCCTGCAAGTGACCAGCCCCTTTTTCCCCCTCTCTTCAAAGGCAAACACAGGATTAGTAACCCTGCTCCCATGTTTTATGATGAATCACTAGTTCTGGCCTCAAGTTAGGGATGGCTGTTTTTTATGCACATTTTAGTATATGCATTTTTTTTTTGTACACATTGCTTGTGTGGAGAACTGCATTGCCATATTCAGAGAAGTGCCCATTTCAAAGGGATGCCTGTGTTTTGGTTCACACATTGGACAGTGCAGAATAGGTAGATTCGCCTTTCAGTGCAAACTGAATCAGATTCCACCCCCATCTCTATTTCAAATGCACTTTAGAAATTTTGAGTAGGCAGGGCCAGTCTTGTTTTTCAGCAGGACACATGCAGCTTTTCCAACCAAAGCAGCAGCAGCAGCAGCATGCATCACTTCTCCAACCGATGCAAGAACGATGGAGGCTCCCTCCTTCCTAGTTTCTACCTTTCAGCGCTCTGTACACTCCATCTTCCCCAGTGCCTTCTGCTTCCAGAATGGGTTGGGTAAAGACTTGTGGGGAAGATGGGTGGATGAAGGCTCACGATGGATAGCTCACTCAGTAGAGCACGAGACTCTTAATCTCAGGGCCATGGGTTCAAGCCCCACGTTGGGCAAAAGATTCCTGCATTGCAGGAAGGTGGACTATAGATGACCATCGTGGTCCCTTCCAACTCTACAATTCTATGAATTACGGAAGGTTGCATATGTCTGCACTCCTTAATTCTGTAAAGCTTTCTAGGGCCCCTTAGAAAGACGTCCGTCTTTCCAGACATTTATTTTGGGGAAGAGGCTGTCACTCAAGCCACGGTGTGCATGCTTTGCATCCAGAAGTTCCTCTGTTCCATTTCCCCCCTTCCCACCCTGCAATCTTCACTGAACAGAGACAGAAGTGGCAGATCAGAGAAGAGCACTGAGTGAGCCCCTAGAACAGTTGCGGAGGAGGAGATCAGAAAGCGTATTTTATTTCTGCCTCGACTGGCCCAGGCAGCGATGGAGAGGCAGGCAGTATTAGGTCTCCCTCCCTGTCACAGTCCCAGGACGTCCATCTCCTCTCCAAGCCTGCAATAAATTCTCCCCGCCTGTGCCACTGGGTCGCCCATCGATTGGAAAAAGCCAGGACTGGAGAATGAATGACTCTTAAGGGCCATTCTTGCATTTTACGCTTTAGTTCAGGGGTCAGCAAACTTTTTCAGTAGGGGGGTGGTCCACTGTCCCTCATACTTTGTGGAGGGCTGGACTATATTTTTTTTTGGGGGGTGAACGAATTCCTATGCCCCCACAAATAACCCAGAGATGCATTTTAAATAAAAGGACACATTCTACTCATGTAAAAACATGCTGATTCCTGGACCATCCACAGGCCGGATGCTTGGCAGAAGTTGGAACTTAAATCCCTGCTGGAGGGGCACACTTTGCAATCACATAGCGACTCTTGAGCTTAGGACAGTGGTGTTCAAACGTTTTTCAAAGAGGGCCAGATTTGATGAATTGAAGGACCATGGGGGCCAACCAAAGTTGTTGAGCTTTATTCAGGATTTTACCCCCCAAAATAAGACTGCCACAGGGGCCAGATTAGGCCCCCAAAACAGACTTTGGACATGCCTGGTTTAGGAGATTGAGAAAGCCATGTTATTACAGAAAATGCATGTTTGTTGGGAAAGTTCCCTAAGGTGGAGTCGCCTTGAGCTATGCATCTCTTCAGGAGAGACGCACAAATTATGTCTCATCTCCCAAGGTAGGAATGAAAAAGGAGGAGGTAGGAAATGAGGTTAGCAACCCAGGAGTACATCGGTCAGTCTTGCACCTGCTGGAAGGTCAACACAGGTTAGGCCAGGAAGGACAAGGAGGTTCCTTTCTCGCATGCAGACAAATCAGCCTCCAATGCAGTTTCAGCACTTCCTCCATGCAGCAGGTTTCTGCGATGCCATTGCGTAATCCTCCCCATCTCCCCTTTTTTCCTCCCTCCAGCCTCCTCTCCCTGTCTTTCTCTCTCAACTCCATTTCCTCCCCCTTGTGTCTTATCCTTGCCTCTTCCTGCCTCGGACAGCCAAAGGCATAAAGGGCTTTCACTCCCTCATCAAACTCTCACACAGGAGAGAATCTCAGGTGGCCTCTTTCCGGCTGGGAAAGCTATTGGCAAGTCAGAAGGTGCAGAGACATCGTTCAGGGTTTTCTCTTCCCCTCTTTGCTTTCTCGCAGGGCAACACAAGCACAGGAAAGAAGGTCTCATGTAGAAGCCGCAAGCTGCGTCGGCAGAGCCCGTATGCAGCATGACACTAGCTACAAGCTGGGAATGGCAGTTCCAGAACGTTGTTCCATTTTCCAGGGCTGGAAAAATCCCAGAAAACCCTGTTGCATCCTGGCAAGGGTTTCCTTGCAGTTGTAACTGGAATGGGCATCGTCGGAATAGAAATGGCAAGATATTCTCCGTAAAGGCTCCTATCGCTGTCTTGGGTGCATTGAGGTTCTTTATTCCACAGCTGTTCCAGGGAGATGATCCCAGACTTTTACAGCTCTGCTAGTTTTTGTTTTTATTTTTTTTCAAATCCCAATCCGATTTCTAATTGCCATCATCTGTTTCTTCGGGTGTGGTCTGGCTAATTCCCCCCCCCCCCTTTCTCCCAGCTCACATCCTTGTGCTTGCTGAATTGGCCTGGTTTCCGGCTTCTCGCTGTGTGGTGTTAATACATTCTGTGAGGCAAGCACCTGGGATTCATGGGAGCATGTGTCTGGTTTTGATATTAACGTAGCCGCAGAGGGAATCCACAGAGTTTGTCGTCAGCTTGGCAGATGTTAACAGAATTGCATAACAGGATTCCAAGCTAAGCCTTTTTATCCTAACATTTGGTGGCACGGGTATTTTTTTTTTTCCTTCATTTATTCTGTGCATTGAAGTTTTCTCATCCAGCTGAGAGTCGTCCCCTGAAACAGCCCTGTTCTCAGAAGCCGATGCCATGAATAGATAAGGTTTACCATAAGGTGCTTGAGTTAGGTGATCTTGACATCCTGTTTGTTTGGGGTCCAAGCAGAAGCGTGTCTTGTTTTTGCCAACAGCCGTTTTGCAATCGTCATTGTAGTTTTATCGAGCACCTTTCAGTGCTTTGGCAATGTTATTATCTCATGCGACAGCCCTGTGAGGCGGGGCCAGTATCGTTGACCCATAGTGCAAATTTGGTGAAAGAGACATTTGTCTGATGCCCTGAGCTACAGGGCTGGGGTGCCTAGAGGAGATGTTTTGGTGAGGATACAACAATTTTTTGATTGGGTGGTGGTGGAATTCATAGGCAGAAGCTGAACACCTTAGCCACCAATCACAGGAGCAATGGAAAAGTTCTTGATACCGCTTTGGTAACAGTTTATGGAATAAGGAGGGCATTAATACAAAAGCATGTGCTGTCTTTTTTTAAAAAAAAAACAACTTCAGTCATTTATATCACTTTTAATCAATACTTTATATACAGTGGAAAAAGACATGCATATTCCAAATACAATGTTGAAAACAGCATTTTTTCATAACAAACAATCCAAACACTAAGTTAATACCATGTACATGAATTCAAGAAGGACCACCCTTTTGTCTGTTGCAGTTTACAGTGGTACCTCGGGTTACATACGCTTCAGGTTACACACTCCGCTAACCCAGAAATAGTGCTTCACATTAAGAACTTTGCTTCAGGATAAGAACAGAAATCGGGCTCCGGCAGCAGGAGGCCCCATTAGCTGAAGTGGTGCTTCACCTTAAGAACAGTTTCAGGTTAAGAACGGACCTCTGGAACGAATTAAGTACTTAACCCGAGGTACTACTGTATTTAGCAATATGCTATAGAAGTAAGAAATGAGTTTTGTCCCCCCCCCCTCCCATTCTATACAGTGATTGAATCTTCTTGCATTTTTCATATTTATAGTAATTCTAGAACTTGCATGATTTACACTATAATTGCTTTTCCTTATTTCAAGCTTCACATTGATGAATTAAAGAAAAGAATATGCTTCTTCTGTATTAAAATTAGCATGGCCCAAGAAGTGATCATCCCTATTTTATTTATTTCCTTGTAAATCTAAAACCAGTTTTTATCAGCATGTGCTGTCTTTGATTCAGTTTCAGCCCTTGATGCCGCCCTGGGCAGGAAGTTATAACTTTGGAATTTCTTGGCAAAGGTTTGGTGGGGAGGGAAATGGAATCATAGAATTGTAGAGTTGGAAGGGACTCCAGGGGTGACCCAATCCAACCCTCTGCAGTGCAGGAACTGCAGCTCAGGAACCCCTGGCAGATGGCCACCAAACCTATGTTTGAAAACCTCCAAGGAAGGAGAGTCCAGCACCTTCCAAGATACTGGCAAGGCCTGGGCAGAACCTTCAAATATGGAGGTGGCGATTGACTTCTGTGCTCTCCCCTCCATGCTGAGGTTGCTGGCAGGATGTTGAGGAAGGAGCAGAACACCAGGCATGCCCCGTGTTTGATGCCCCCAGCCTGTGCTGCGTTGTGTAAGTAAGAGAGTCTAGACTCAGCTTTGGAGCTTCTGTGTCGCGGTGGCTCTGGCTGCTTTACAGATGGTTTGCATGAAAGGGAGAGGCAGTGGCAAGAAGGCTAGCATTGAAACTGGAGGAAAGCGGTTCATTTCTCTCTCCCGGTCCCATGTGCAAATGCAGTAGAGCTGGGAAATGCTCCACAGCCAGCTGTTCGTACCAGGGCCATGGCTCAGTGGCAGGACATGTCCCTGTCTCTTAAAATCTCAAATAGAGTGCCTATCCACATGTGGTGGGAGTGTCCCAAAATCCAACTATTCTGGACAACAGTCATATGAGAAATATTTAAAATAGCCAAGCAAGTATTAGAAATCACCCCAGAAATTGCCCTGCTAAACATCTACCAAGGCAACAATGCCCATTTACACCACAAATACAGTAACTCATAACCCACCTACTTTCAGCAGCCAGAAACATCATAACCAGACACTGGAGAGACCTGTCAGGAGTAAGCATGGACCAATGGTACCAAACAGTATGGGAAACAGCCTTACTAGAAAAATTAACCAATAAATTGAAACTGACACGGGGACAAATAGAAGAAGACGCCTTCACCCCGGTATGGCTCCCCTTTATCACATGCACAGCCCAACAAGACAATGACAAAAATCCACTAACAGCATACAAATCAATATGGCTAACCTGATCCAAAACACCCACCCACCCCACTCACACACGAAAACAAAGACCACCACAGCCAACCACAAATGAACAGCCACACCCCAGGCCAACCCCAACCTCTCTCACCACAAAGGACCACAAACAAACAGCAGAGAACCCGCACAAGCAACGCTGACACAAAACACCATATATATTAAGTAAAATAGAAATATCACCCCCCAACCCCACTCATCTTTCCCCTCCTCCACCTTTTCCCCCCTATTCTTCCTAATGTCTCAACAAATGAAACCAATTTGTAAAAAGAAAAAAATCTGTTACGCGGGAAAAAATACGAGAGAGAGACATTGCACATACCTTTGTAAATCAAGAAAATCTTTAATAAAAATACATTGGGGGGGAAATAGAGTGCCTAGTGTATCCGGCTCGTAAGGTATTGGCTAGCAGGTGCCCCAAGTGAAATGCTGGGGGAGATTTTGGTCAGGGTATCAAAGAATGGTAGAGTTGGAAGGGACCCCAAGGGTCATCTAGTCCAACCCCCTGCAAAGCAGGAACCGCAACTGAGGAATCCCTGGCAGATGGCCATTCAACCTTTGCTTAAAAGCTCCCAGTGAAGGCGAGTCCACTGCCTTTGAGGTGGGTAAGACCTAGAGGGACCAAGACAATGAAAGGTCTGGAAACCAAGCCTTATGAGGAATGGTTGAGGGAGCTGGGCATGTTTAGGGTTGAGAGGAGATAGGATTGCCATCTTCAGATATCTCAAGGCCTGCCCCATGGAGGCTGGAGCAAGCTGGTTTTCTCCTGCTCCAGATGCTAGGACTCATACCAACGGCTTCAAGTTACAAGAAAGGAGATTCTGATTAAACGACAGGAAGAGATTTCTGACAGTGGAACAATCTCCCTCGGGACGTGGTGGACCTTGGAGGTTTTTTAAACAGAGGTTGGTGGCCATGTGCCATGGATGGTTTAGCTGAGATGCCTGCATTGTAGGGGGTTGGACTAGATGACCCTCGGGGTCCCTTCCAATTCTTCAATTCTATGATTTTATGACCATTTAGTGCTAGGGTGAGGAATCTGTGACCTTCCAGAGGCTGCTGGATTCCATCTCCCGTCATCCCTACCAATAATGGCCATTTTGGCTGCAGCTGATTGGAGATGGAGTCCAGCCACATCTTGAGTGCTGCATGGTCCCCATTCCCAGTGCTACACCCAGGTTGGAGAACCTCTGGCCCTCCAGGTCATGCTGGACTCTAGCTCCCACCATCACCAGCCAGCATGGCCACTGGTCAGAGATTATGGGAGTTGTAGCTCAGGTACATCTGGAGGACCACAGATCCCCACCCCACCCCGATTCAGGGCTTTTCTGTACGTAGCTTGACTTGCCAGGGCGTACACACTTCACAGGAAGCTTCATTGCAGGGGGTTGGACTAGATGATCTTTGGAGGTCCTTTCCAACTCCACAATTATATGATTCCGCTAAATCGGACAAATGGTGGACAAATCCATGTTTCCGGACAAACCTGTTTCTTTCCCACGTTGCATTTTTAGACCCGTGCTCAAAAACTTTAGGCATATTTACAAAATATCTCATGCATGAAATGCTCAGCAACCGTGGAGCCTCCATCTGTCAGTATTGCAGGGACAGGGAAGGAGTTAAAGGGACCAACATTGACCCCAGCCTCTTTGGTGGTCAACGGATTCGTCTTGTCTTGTGTGGTGTGCACTTGGAAGTTTTCGTTCTTTATCCTTTTTTAATTGGCCATCTCGGGCTGGCTTGCCCCGCTGCTGACACGGTTCCTAGTCCCACGCAGATTCTGCTCCGGCATGCACAATCCAGCGATTGCGCCACTCTCTGTGGCGCAAGGTCATGCGGCGAAGTTGCAGCAGAGGGTGTCGGATGTGCAAACGGCCCATGGCGCGATCGGTGCTTAGGCCCACAGATTTGTGCTCTTTGGAAGGAGGCAGCTGAAATGGCTAGCAAAACATCCTATCCCAAGTAGTATTCTGCAGTGAAAAGTGAGAGCTAAATACTCTTGCTGTCTCTCTCCCTCCCCTTACCCTTTAATGAGAGGTTCTGTACGGAAGACCATCATTGCAACTGCCCCATTTATGTGTGCAGCCAAGAAGTCTATCTCTCTAATCAGCATTGCCCCATTAAGACAGGAGTGGGAAACTCCCAGGTTTCCAGATGCCTAAATTTGTAGGAACCTGATTCTGTTATGTAGGCTTTGTGACTACTCCAAATACCTTCTTGATTATTATTCCAGTTCTATGTTGGTCTGGATCAGCAAAGAACATGACAGCACTGCTGCTCTTGTTGGGTTCTTAACACCTCTGGAACTTCATGCACCCATTTCTTCATTTTTTAGCAAACATATCTACACCACCCTAACCTACCTTCCAAGGTGGCTGTGAGGATGCTGTGGTATACCGTAAACCCCATTGGAGTGGCTTCTGTTAAGATGCTTCGTATCTGAAGCTTTAAGAAAAATCTCTCTGTGACGACTTCCACACCTGCAGGTCATCGGTTATTTGATGATGAAAAATGTTTGCAGGGGAAAGAGTCCCCTTCCATTGCTGTAAGGCTGTCACACTTTTCAAGTTGTACCAGTGTGGCACATGAAGGGCCTGTGACCATTTACCTATTTCTATTAGTGTATGGAAGTGAGAGCTGGACTGTAAAGAAGACTGATCACCGAAGAATTGATGCTTTTGAATTATGGTGCTGAAGGAGACTCTTGAGAGTCCCATGGACTGCAAGAAAATCAAACTTCTCCATTCTTTTTTTTTATAATAATATTTATTAAGATTTTCAGAAATACAGAAAGAAAAGATTAAAGTACATTCGAAGCCTTATTTTCATATACCCACTTTCCGGGACTCCCTCCTTCCCCCACCCCTACCATATTCCCCTGTCATATTGTTGGTTCCACAAGCTCTCACTTCAAATTAAACCTTAGTTTGTTTAAACCATTAGTCAAATTTAGATTTAAATTTATGCAATCCTCATCAATACACTTAATAAAAGACAAAAGTTCTCTCCACAGGGCCCGCCCCCTTTCCGTTCCACAATTTCCCTTTTTTTGATGATAAAGACACCCCACACAATAGAAATATAAGAAAATAAGAAGTAAAGAAATATAGTAGATAAACAAAAAAGCCAATCCAGAAAATAGTTGACAAGCCTTTGGATTCTATTTCTCTCCCCCCCCCCCCCGTCCCCGGTTTAGTTTCCCCCTGACCACCAATCCTTGTTGTCTGCCTGGAATTCTTAAAATCCATAAGTCACATTTTTCCCCCAACTCCTTGTTGGCTTTTTCTTTTTATAAGTATTTTTAAAATTATTTTGAAACCATTTAACTTCAAATCTTTTAATAAAGCTCCCCCTATTGTTCTTTCCAAGTTATAGTCCAGTTTCCTCTTGTTCCGCTGCTAAAACGTTCTAATTCAGAAGTTTAGTAAGTCTGCAGGAGTTATTATTATTCAGGAACAGAAACTTGCGTTCAGTCCCTTCCTTTCTTCAATAGAAAATTCTATTGTCTCCTTTAGCTGAGCACCCTGTAGACACAATATTGTTTCCGTTTTGCAGCTTTCCCAGAAGATAACCAGTCCTGTAAAATTCCGATGGTATTTTTCCACTTACGACCTTCTTTGTAATGTCCCGAAACTCCTCTAGGGGTGTTGTTGTAACTTTGTTTTCTCTAATCCAAAAGTCCGATTGTTATCCATGTTTTCGCCATTTTGTATCCAAGTTTTAACAGATTGTAACAAATTGTAGCAAAATTAACCAGCAAAGTCCTCATACTAAAGTCCTCTTTGAATTTCCGACTTTGACAGCTACTTTGACAGCTGTCAAAATCTCCTTCGCTTTTCGCCAGGCTCTCTCCTCAATCACCCCGGTTCCCAGGGGGGGGGTTTACGTTTTCCTTCTCCCTCCATTCTTCCTCCAGCACAGTTCTTGTAGTTTCCCATCGTGGAATTCTTAGTTTTTATCAGCAATCCAATTCTTTTTGGACCTTGGTTTTCCAGTCCTTGTTTTGGAAGGTTTACAGTAGGGGGGAGGACTGACTTCCTTTTTGGATCCCCCCCCCCGCTCGTGCCAAATCCGAAAAAAATTCTTTTTTTTCTCCTTTTAAACCCGGTTTCCAAATTACTCACGGGTTGTTGTTAAAATCCGAATTCTCAATGGAAGAAGTCAGCGCTCTCCGCCGGATGGCATGCGGCTTCGCTCGGCAGGGATAGCGGTGGACTCAAAGCACCACGCTTCTCCCCGGCACCCGATCCGTAGCCTTTAAAAAGGCTCCTTCACGAGTCGGGAGGGCGCTAGCGGTGCCAGCCGAGTCTCCATGTCCACGGCCTCCGTGGCCGTGGTTTTTAAGGGTCCCCGCATCGCCGGTGCGGTAGGACCCAGCCCCTGCCGAGCAGGCTCCCTCCGGAGCTCGGAGGGAGTCCGCCATTCGGCGATGGCGCCAACCCGGAAGTCCCAAACTTCTCCATTCTTAAGGAAGTCAGCCCTGAGTGCTCACTGGAAGGACAGATCCTGAAGCTGAGGCTCCAATACTTTGGCCACCTCATGAGAAGAAAAGACTCCCTGGAAAAGACCCTGATGTTGGGAAAGATTGAGGGCACAAGGAGAAGAGGACGGCAGAGGACAAGATGGTTGGACGGTGTTCTCGAAGCTACCAACAGGAGTTTGACCAAACTGCGGGAGGCAGTGGAAGACAGGAGTGCCTGGTATGCTCTGGTCCATGGGGTAATGAAGAGTCGGACTCGACTAAACAACTAAACAACAACATTAGTGCAATGTGCTTTATCATGGGTCTGCCATCAGGTTTTGATCTTCCCCACTTATGGAGCAGAGGACAGGGATGTGGCTTTATTTCTTTTTGTGCATAGGCAGGCATGGAAAACTTGTGTACCGAGTTGGCCAACAGCCTTGGCCAACTGCAGTTGCCTTGCCAGGTTCCTTCCCCCTCCCTTCTGCTGCCACTTGGCTAAGGCTGGGCAGCGGCAAGTCGCAGGTTCAATCTCTCCAGACAAAGCTAGCAAGGACCCTTGTCTGATAGCCTGGAGAGCCTCTACCACTTGGTTTACATCATGCAGACCTATGTGGGCCAATGGTCTGTCTCCGTTGTAAGGTAACTTGCTACGTTCCTAAGTTCCTCTACAGAGCATCAGCCACTGAAATGTCCCGCCTCCCTTTCTTCCAAGAAAGACATGGAGACATGGAGTGTGCCAAGCCAGTCATGGTGCCCTACCTAAAATGTGGGGAGGGGGACCACCACACTCACATGCCCACACTTCTGTAGGACCAAGACTTGGAGGAAAGCTCATCGTGTTCTCCAGAGGGTAGAAGAACACTGTCCTGTCCTTGGTGAACATGGTCAGCCAGGGAACATGGAGGCACCTGTGGCCTTCCAGGTGTGGTTGGAGTAGAACTCCTGTCCGCCCCAACCAGCTTGGCCAAAAGTCAGTTTGGTGTTGGAGTCCAACAACATCTGGAGGTACCACAGGTTCCCTGCCTCTGTGACGAAATGCAGGTGCCTTCTTTGGTACATCGTACCAGTCGTAGGTTTAAATTTAAAAGAGAGCTTATGTGGACAAATCCGTAGACACCTGAAAGATTAAGCCATGTGTTCCCAGGAACAGAGGCTGTTTGTTGGGGTGGGGTGTTGAGTGTGGATATAGTCCAAGTGATGGACCTTTAGGGAACCAATATTTGTGATACGACACATAAGCAGAATGTAATAATAATACTGTGTTATGTACATTCTTTCCCACCAATTCAGCTAAGGAGACCTATATTCATGAGCAGACATAGTAGGCGTGTGTCATTTACGGATTAGGAAGTAGATTGGGAATTGGAAGCATATCCAAGTGAGGATGTAGTTTAGCAGTGTGACTTTGAACAGGATGTTCATTCCAATGAGCATCTGAATACATGTTATTGCACACCAGACAACATACTAGCACCTTCTCTTCTCTTCTCTTCTCTTCTCTTCTTTACATGTGATGAGCAGGATCATCAGTCTCTTTGCTTCAGAGGGTCAGTGTGTGTGTGTGTGTGTGTGTGTGTGTGTTGTGGTTTTAAAATTAAAAAACCCCAGACATTAGAGATGAGTTGAGATACTAAAAAACGATAATACGCTACTTCCTTTTCTGGTATGCGAGGTTCAGCTCCCTCAGCGAAGAAACTGCATTGTGATGACACTGATGGGGTGTTGCCTTTCTCTTCCGACAGGTGCCATCCCATAAACCGCAGGGGCCCTAGGAAGGGCAAGTGTCAACGGGACGTGTGGCCAGCCCTTGGCCAGAAAAAACAGCCACGGTGGGCCAGAACGGCAGAGCAGAACTGCCCATGCCGGCGGTTTATGAAGTGGGGAAGCAGGTGAGCTGCTGGTTTTGTCTTACAGGAAGGTCAGGCTTGGGGTTAATCTGACAACCTTGGGAAGGGCTGCCCTTCTAGAGGTTTATTTCACCCCTTCGTTGCATCGAAAGGGGGTGTAAACTAGTCAAGAGTGAGACATCACTTCCTGAATTGGTCACACGGTCTCGGGTGACATCAGAACACAGGCAAATCTGATTGGCTACGTAGCACCTTGATGTCATAACTTTATTTGAGTGGGAGCATTCACACCACTGACTCGGTTTGGGGGGGAAAGGTTTAGCATGTTGCCACATGACCTCATTATTCAGCTACAGTAGTACTCCAGAATAGTATATCCAGGGGGAGCTTTTTCTTCTTCCATTTAAAAAAATCTGACTTTTGTGAAAGAACAGGAATGGATGCTCAGTATTTTTTATGGCATGTGTACAAGTACCTTCCCACTTCCTGTGTGGTTTGGAAGGCATGTGTTTCCTATCACTTTCCCTCTGATTGGTGCGAGCTGCGAGTTTGTGGCTTGGTTCAGAGGAGAGATGTGGCAGATCAAGCTGAGGGTCCTGAGTCAGAGCACTGCCCGTGACAGCAAACATTAGCAGCAGACAACATTTCATCACAATTGCCAGGTTCGTCGTAGCTCAGGCAGACACATAGTTCCTCTTCTAATCTCCTGTGCTCCCACAAGATTAGAATTCCAGAATACTCGGCACTGAATAAAATTTTGAAAAGCCGCAGAAGGGCTGTCGCCACGTGCATGTTAAAAACTCTTGGCTTCTGCTGACTGAAGGAACACAAAGGTACATAAGGGATGTGATGTGACTACAGCCACAGTTTTATTTAATTTCTCCAATTTGGGCACAACCCGTCATTACCGTAGAAAGGAAAACCCTTTGCCCTCTAATAGCAATTAACATGCGCTCAAATGTGCAGGCAGTCAGCTACAAATTCACCCTCAAAAACATTGGATCAAACAGTGGTTGTGCCACTACGAATGGTAAGTTTAGCCCCAGAGGTGGAATATAAGTGCTAGTATACGTACCATTCTATTCAGCTCTGGTGAAGTTTCGGCAAGAATTTGTTACCACCTAGATTTACAGGAGTCAGACCAATGATTCATCTAGGCTCATACTGCCTATGACAATCAGGCCCTAAGAATACATTTAAAGCAGTATTTAAACTTCGAGCCACTTTAAACAGTTGTGGCTTCCTGCAAAGCGCTTTAAACATACGGTGTGAATATGACCTATGTGTCTGTAGGAGCGGGACAATTTATTCTTGCGCAGTGGCACTTCCCCTCCTTATCCTATCTCCATGTTTCCCCACAAATCCCCCCTCCCCAAATCAGCTCCGGGGGCTCCCACAATCCTTCCCAGTGGATTAGGGAGTCCGTTCCACCTTTCAACGGCTCTTACTCTCAGAAGGTTCTTCTCAATGTTGAGTTGGAATCTTAGAATCCCTCTTCTACCTACAAAATGAGCCCTGCTCTCTTCTGCTTCAACTGCAGTGTTAAAAGTCTCAGTACAATTCATAGAATCATAGAATCATAGAGTTGGAAGAGACCACAAGGGCCATCGAGTCCAACCCCCTGCCAAGCAGGAAACAGCATCAGAGCACTCCTGACATATGGTTGTCAAGCCTCTGCTTAAAGACCTCCAAAGAAGGAGACTCCACCACACTCCTTGGCAGCAAATTCCACTCTCGAACAGCTCTTACTGTCAGGAAGTTCTTCCTAATGTTTAGGTGGAATCTTCCTTCTTGTAGTTCGGATCCATTGCTCCGTGTCCGCTTCTCTGGAGCAGTTGAAAACAACCTTTCTCCCTCCTCCATGTGACATCCTTTTATATATTTGAACATGGCTGACATAGCACCCCTTAACCTCCTCTTCTCCAGGCTAAACATGCCCAGCTCCCTTAGACGTTCCTCATAAGGCATCGTTTCCAGGCCTTTGACCATTTTGGTTGCCCTCCTCTGGACACGTTCCAGTTTGTCAGTGTCCTTCTTGAACTGTGGTGCCCAGAACTGGACACAGTACTCCAGGTGAGGTCTGACCAGAGCAGAATCTTGTAACTTGAATCTGTCGGTTTGAGTCCGGAGAAGGAGAAAACAGGCTTGCTCCATGTCCTTCTGCTTCCTTCCCTAGTACCCAGAGCCAGAGTACGCGGGGAGACCCCTTCCAATGTCCCAGCATGAGACCTCTCCGACAGTACTGCGACGCACCAGCAACCACCGACGCAACAACCCCTGCTGCTTCTGCTGGTGCTGCTGCTGCAGCTGCTCATGGTACGTGGAACGAACTGGGGCGGGTTGGGGGGTTGGACACTGCCTACCTGTGCCTGTGTCATAGGGCCTGGGCCGGTGGAGGCTGGTGCCCACTGTGGTTGAAGGTTAACGGGACCCCTGACCATTAGGTCCAGTCGTGGCCGACTCTGGGGTTGCGGCGCTCATCTCGCTTTACTGGCCGAGGGAGCCGGCGTACAGCTTCCGGGTCATGTGGCCAGCATGACTGAGCCGCTTCTGGCGAACCAGAGCGGCGCACGGAAACGCCGTTTACCTTCCCGCCGGAGTGGTACCGATTTATCTACTTGCACTTTGATGTGCTTTCAAACTGCTAGGTTGGCAGGAGCTGGGACCGAGCAGCGGGAGCTCACCCCGTCGTGGGGATTCGAACCGCCAACCTTCCGATCGGCAAGTCCTAGGCTCTGTGGTTTAACCCGCAGCGCCACCCGCATCCCGTGTAACCATTGCAATTAGCAGGAGTCTAATCATAGGTGGTGAGCGAACCAATGATGGGCAGGGTCAGCTAATTTTGGTTTGAAACTATGGAAGAGGAAGCCGATAGGTTATCATTCGTTAAGGAAAAGGGCGAGGAAGATCGATAACAGTTTATGAAATAATTCATGGCACAGAGAAGGTGGATAGAGAAGTCCTTTTCTCCCTCATAACACTATTCATTTATTTGACTTATTAGTCACTCGCCACCCAACAGATCTTACACTGAAGTACTTATACATAAATACATTCTAAAACACAACAGGGGGAAGACAAACATTTAACATCCCATACAGCATATTTTTAAAAGCTTCTTCAAAGACAGCTTTTAACTGAACCCATCCTATTTTGTCAAGTCATGCAGTGACTTTCTGTTCCAGCAGTGACGCCCTACTGCTTTTAACAACCCAAACACGCAGCAAAAAAACTTTTTAAAAAATTTTTTTGCAGCCTTCAGAATGCATTCTTATATTATTGGAAATTATGTTTTTGAAACGTCATGCCTAGCAAACCTGCTTGGATACTTAGAACAGTGTCAATGCAGTCGAATGCAGAGTACTCTCGAAAAGCAAAATACGAAAGGTTAACTCCTCTAGAAAGCTAGAACTCGGGGAGATCCAGTGAAGCTGAACAAAGGTTCAGGAGAGAGGAAGGAAAGTTCTTCGTCGCAGTTAAATTATGGAACTCCCTGCCACTGCAGAAGGTGTTGATGACCACCAAGCTGGATGGCTTTAAAAGAGGATTAGACAAATTTGTAGAGGGGAGGGATATTGATCACTGTGGTGGTGGCTCTGTTCTGCCTCCATGGTCTGACGCAGGAATGATTTTGAAAGGCAGCTGCTGGAAACCACAGGAGGGGAGGGTGGTCTTGTATTCAAATCCTACTTCTGGGTTCCTCACAGGGATCTGACTGGCCACTGTGAGAACATGTTGCTGGACTAGATGGGCCACTGGTCTCTTCTTATGGGCAAGTTTTGGAGGTTCCCTCTCCTTCTGCTGCCTGATGTTCAGCTGCCGCGTTTCGGAGGAGCCACGTGCTTAAGCTTTGTTTATAGCTGGTGGCTAATTGGAGGAGTATTTAACAAAGCAAGTGTAAACACCATCTTGAGCAGATGGTCTGGTATTTGTGCCTCACAGAGTGCCGAGGCCCTCGGAAGCTCCGGGTGTTCAGTTTTGTTTGGGTTCGGATGCGTGTTTGTGTTTCGGATTTAGGATATTCTGCACGGCTGATTTTCCCCACAATCTGTTCTAGGAAATGCTGCTATTTCCCTAGTCTGCCACTGAGCCCTGTCTCCCATTTGCGTTGCGCTTGTCGTTCTTGGATTCTCATGCAGCGCAAGGGCCACATTCCCTTCCGTGCAGTCTTCTGGGGGCCACACGCCAATAATGGGCAGGGCCAGAAGCAAAAGGGGGGGTGTGTGAGAGCAAAGCGACGAATGTGAAATTTGCCTTTCTGTAGCTGGCTACTTCCTACAGACATCTGCACACTTCTGTCCTCTGTTCCCAGGTGAGCAAGAGGTACTGTCAGAGTTCAGGGGCACATTTCAGCCAGGTGAAAACACTCAAGGAAGGGGGCAATGCAGGGCTGGTGAAGTGTGGCCCGGGGAGAGGAGTGTGGCTTGCAGAAAAGCCCAAGGGCCCAGTAGAAAAGCCTGGAGCATAGGCATAGCCGGGGTGCTGCTGCCCTCTGTAGATCAAGTAAATTAATAAAAATACCAATCAAGTCGCAGATGGCTCAGTTCTGCCCCCCCTCAAAGGTCCTGCACCCCCTCAGCAAAATTCCTGGCTATACCCATGGCCTGGAGGACTGTATTTGGCCCCAAGGCAGTGTGACGCAGCAGCAAAACGAAGCTAATGCTATTCTAGGCTGCATCAACAGAAGTCCAGTGTCCAGATCAAGGGAAGTCATAGCATTGCTCTATTCAGTCTTACACCTGGAATCCTGTGTCCAGTTCTGGGTGCCACAATTTAAAAAGGCTATTGACAAGCTGGAATGTGTGCAGAGGTCAACTAAGATGATCAAGGGTCTAGAATAGGTTTACCAGACGTCCCCGGATTTGCAAATCTGTCCCCACGAAACGTGGCAGCGGCAGCCTCAGCAGCCCAGAGCCAGCCTGGTAGCGCAGTTGGCTCTGGCTGGCTTCAGGAGCTGCTCGCTACTCTCTGCCGCCGCCACTGCCAAAGGTGAACCGGGGACGTCTGGAAAGACGGATCTCCTGCCCCCTTCTCCCTTCGTTTTGACAGATCAGGGGAGTCACGGGCGGGCAGCCGTTGCCCAGGAGGAGTGCAAGGCACGCGGTTTCTCTGCCAGGCAAGGTGCAAAGCCCTTCTTTCGCACCCTGAGAAACATAAATTTAAATTTAAACATAAATTTAAACATAAATTAAACATAAATTTAAAAACAAGAGTTTTTAAAAAACTGGGCAGCGTCCGCCTGCCCGTGACTCCCGAGCCTCCCTCGATCTGTCAAAACAAAGGGGGAAGAGGGAAGGAGATCAGGGAAGGCTTGGGAGTCACGGGCAGGCGGCACGCCATTGCCCAGTTTTTTAAAAAACTGCGCATTTATGTTTCACAGGGTGCAAAAGAAGGGCTTTGCACCTTTATACAATATGCATGGTGTGCTTGGGCCCAGGGTCTTTTGCCTCACCATCCCCACTACTGACTCCCTGTTGCTACTCAGCTAAAAAAAAAAAAGTGTCCCCAAATTATTGAAAAAAATCTGGTAACCGTAGTCTAGAAACCAGAAAGAGTTGGGTATGTTTAGCCTGGAAAAGAGGAGACAGAGGAGATACGATATCCATCTTCAAATATCTCAACTGCTGTCACCGGGAAGAGGGAACAAGCTTGTTTTCTCCTGCTCTGGAGAGTAGGACTCGAACTAGTGGCTTCAAGTTACAAGAAAAGAAATGCCGACGAAATGGCAGGAAAAAACTCTCTGGCAGTAAGAGGTGTTTGACAGTGGAACAGTCTCCCACAAGAGGTTGTGGACTCTCCTTACTTGGAGGTTTTTAAGCAAACGTTGGGTGGCCACGAGTCAGGGATGCTTTAGTTGAGATCCCTGTATTGCAGAGGGTTGGACTAGATGACCCTTGGGGTCCCTTCCAACTCCACAATTCTATGATGTCTCCCATCTCAAAAATAAAGAGGCCCAAATGCTGCAACCATTCCTCAGAGGGGAGTTGCTCTTTTATGTGAGCTTTTAAAATTCAAATTGTTCCCTATTTTTAAACCCTTTTGATTAAATCAGATTCTGTCTGTGCCCACCAGTTCACAAACGTGAGACCTACCCAGAATTTCTCCTTCTTCTCCCAGTGTGGAGCAGCTGGACCCTTCCTTGGGAATCTGTCCCCAGGAATTTATTTATTTGATAAGACACTTGTAGTTGTTTTTTACCCTGCCCTTCTGATGCATATGGACTTACTCAAGGCAGCTTGCATCACTTAAAATTGCAATCTTGCAATAAAACCGCAGGAGCAGCAGAATAGAACAGAGACAGGCACGGCAGATTAAAAACACATCATCAAATCACAACATTATTTACCTGGCAAGGCAAATCTCTGCCAGAATAAGGAAGTCTGTACTGTACTGTTGTTGGCATACTTCTCTTCTCGGGAGACGATGGAGGAGTGCACCTTTGCAGGTGAAGTCAAACCGTTGGAGACTTTCAGTGCCTGCTGTGGCTGTAGAGACCGATACAGTGGTGCCCTGCAAGACGAATGCCTCGCAAGACGGAAAACCCGCTAGACGAAAGGGTTTTCCGTTTTGGAAGTGGTTCGCAAAACGAATTTCCTATGGGCTTGCTTCGCAAGACGAAAATGTCTTGCGAGTTCCTGCAGGGTTTTTTTTCCTCCCCCCCCTTTTTCCCAAGCCGCTAAGCCGCTTATCAGCTGATCCGCTAAGCTGCTTAACAGCTGATCCGCTAAGCCGCTTAACGGCTGATCCGCTAAACCGCTTAACGGCTGATCCGCTAAGCCGCTTAACGGCTGATCCGCTAAGCCGCTTAACGGCTGATCCGCTAAGCCGCTTAACGGCTGATCCGCTAAGCCGCTTATCAGCTGATCTGCTAAGTTGCTTATCAGCTGATCCGCTAAGCCCGCTAAGCCACTAATAGCGCTAAGCCGCTAATGGGCTTGCTTCGCAAGACGAAAAAAACGCAAGATGAAGAGACTCGCGGAACGGATTATTTTTGTCTTGCAAGGCACCACTGTATAGGAGAGACATGCTTTGTTGCAGCTGGGGCAGAGGAAGGGGCCTGGTTTTTGCACCATGGCCTTTCTTCCTTCTGCGCTCCTCCCAGTGGTTATTCCTCCTCTGGTCACTGTGACGGATTCACAACCTGACTGTCTCCAGGCACTGCAGTCATCTGCAAGGGATTCCCACATGGTGGGGTTGGTGTTGCCAGCCATTTGCAGACAACTTTGTAATGCAGAGTTGGCCTGCCAACACACCTGCTGCTGGAGGCCAGCTCCCTGTAGAGCACATCCTTGGGGATCCTGCCGTCTTCCATTCTGTGGACTTGACCAAGCAACAGCGTAGACGTCGCTAAGACAGAAGCGTGAACATGCTGGGATTGTGGAAGCAGCAAGAGAGGGAGCCGCCCAAATCCCATGGGGCAAAGTGTCTAATAACTTGATTACCACCGCAGAGAGAGCTGGACCATAAAGAAGGCTGATTGCTGAAGAATTGATGCTTTTGAATTATGGTGCTGAAGGAGACTCTTGAGAGTCCCATGGACTGCAAGAAGATCAAACCTCTCCATTCTGAAGGAAATCAGCCCTGAGTGCTCACAGGACAGATCGTGAAGCTGAGGCTCCAAGACTTTGGCCACCTCATGAGAAGAGAAGACTCCCTGGAAAAGACCCTGATGTTGGGACCCTGATGTTTGACCAAACTGCGGGAGGCCGTGGAAGACAGGAGGGCCTGGCATGCTGTGATCCATGGGGTCACGAAGAGTCGGACACGACTAAACAACAACAACACAGAGAAGACCCTGTCTCCAGCCACCACTGACCACACTCCCATTTTGAGTGGGATACAGAGAAAGACCTGTTCTTCACATCTTCGGCTAGGAACAGAGAACATTTCCTTACACAGAGTTAGACTGTTGGTCCACATAACTCAGTGCTTCCTGCACAGATTGGCAGCCACTCTCCACGGTTTCAGACTGGGAACACTCCAAGCCCTAACTGGAAATTGAACTCGGGTCCTTCTCAGACATTGCTGCAACAAAGCCCTTCACCTCCAGGCTGCATTATTTTGATCTTGATTGATTGATTGAGTTTATATACCGCCCTATACCTGGAGGTCTCAGGGCAGTTCACAGAAAAAATAACAACATACGGTATATAATCAGAATAAAAACAACAACTCAATAACACCCCCCCCCCCCCAGAAAAGAGCCACATTTTAAAAGGGTATAGGATGTAAAACAGATCAACCAAAGGCCTGGTTAAAAAGGAACATTTTTTTGCCTGGTGCCTAAAGGTGTATAATGAAGGTGCCCGGCAAACTTCCCTGGGGAGAGCATTCCACAGATGGGGAGCCACTGCAGAGAAGGCCCTGTTCACGTTTTGCCACCCTCCTGACCTATTGAGGAGGGGGCACACGAAGAATAGCCTCAGAAGATGATCTCAGGGTCCGGGTAGGTTGATATAGAAAGAGGCAGTCCTTGAGGTATTGCAGTCGTGAGCCGTTTAAGGTTTATAGGTCAAAACCATCACTTTGAATTGGGCCCGGAAACTAATTGGTAGCCACTGCAGTTGGACTAGGATCTGCCACTCTGTCTGTCTCTCCCCCAAGTCCCAGCAAGATAAGCCTGCGGTCACATTTGGACTCAGTGTGGCTTCCTTTGACAGCGGCATATCTTTGTGTTAATTCTTTTCCTGTATAGTAGATGCTCTCAGGCTGCCGGGCAGAAGGGGAGTGAGAAAAAGATGAAATTTGCACACCGGAACTGCTGCTCCTGTGGGGCTTCGAGCGAAAGTTCTTTTTCTTTAAAAAAAGGAAGTTGAAGCAACTCAGGCCTACAGTCGCTTGCCACAGGCACAGAGGAGGCTGCCAACATCTTTTATGTTTGAATCAAGGGTGCAAACTTTAATAGGCAAAATGTCTAGAGTGTGATTTTATATATATATATATATAAGACTGACTAGAAAGATGCTCAGATTAATCAGTCAGCAGATGTTTTTGTGTGTGCTATGGGGAATGTAAGTTGAGCTGCTAATGTGCATTAAAGGTAAAGGCAAAGGGACCCCTGACCGTTAGGTCCAGTCATGACCTACTCTGGGGTTGCGGTGCTCCTCTCGCTTTACTGGCCGAGGGAGCCGGCGCACAGCTTCCGGGTCATGTGGCCAGCATGACTAAGCTGCTTCTGGCGAACCAGAGCAGCACACGGAAACGCCGTTTACCTTCCTGCCGGAGCGGTACCTATTTATCTACTTGCACTTTGAGGTGCTTTTGAACTGCTAGGTTGGCAGGAGCAGGGACCGAGCAACGGGAGCTCACCTGATTGCGGGGATTCGAACCGCCGACCTTCTGATTGGCAAGTCCTAGGCTCTGTGGTTTAACCCACAGCGCCACCCACGTTCCAACTCAATGTGCATTAACACCTGGCCATTATTCACATTCGCTGAGCCTAATGGAGAAGGTGCACATAATCTGTCCATGAAGAGTATATTATGTGGATTTCCTGGTCATTATGGACAATCCCCAACAGGCCTTGGGTAATGTGCATAATATCGGCTGTGTCGTGTACATTGTCTGGGCAATATGCACATACTCCAGGCACTATGCATTAACTCCAAAGAACATACTTTCCCCCCTCTATTTCTTGTTCAACCTGTGCTCCCAAGGCTGCTTTTGGCCCACTGCCTAGTCTCACATGCCCCACACCATACCCTCCCCCCGATCAGCCAAGCAGCAGGGGTTGGTCCAGATAATTTTTCATTAACTTTGTACCCCATGCTTCTTCCAAAAGAGTCCCTTTTTCTGCTGTTCCCTGGTCAGCTGTTCCCTGGTCAGCACAGAGAGAAGGACATTGACAAACTGGAACGTGTCCAGAGGAGGGCTACCAAAATGGTCAAAGGCCTGGAAACGATGCCTTATGAGGAATGGCTAAGGGAGCTGGGCATGTTTAGCCTGGAGAAGAGGAGGTTAAGGGGTGATATGATAGCCATGTTCAAATATATAAAAGGATGTCACATAGAGGAGGGAGAAAGGTTGTTTTCTGCTGCTCCAGAGAAGCGGACACGGAGCAATGGTTCCAAACTACGAGAAACAAGATTCCACCTAAACATTAGGAAAAACTTCCTGACAGTAAGAGCTGTTCGACAGTGGAATTTGCTGCCAAGGAGTGTGGTGGAGTCTCCTTCTTTGGAGGTCTTTAAGCAGAGGCTTGACAACCATATGTCAGGAGTGCTCTGATGGTGTTTCCTGCTTGGCAGGGGGTTGGACTCGAGGGCCCTTGTGGTCTCTTCCAACTCTATGATTCTATGAATTGTACTGAGACTTTTAACACTGGAGTTGATGCAGAAGAGAGCAGGGCTCATTTTGTAGGTAGAAGAGGGAAATTTGGCAATTTAAAGCTTTTCTGCCCCGCTTTTGAAAATCCTGTCTTGTACATAGCTGCCCAGGCAGGCGAACATCGCAGGGGAACAGCTGAGAGTAGGACTGGACAGCAGGAAAAGGGGCTCTTTTGGAATAAGCTTGGGATATGACAAACCTAGACAGCATCTTAAAAAGCAGAGACATCACCTTGCCAGCAAAGGTCCTTATAGTCTGTATTGGGAAAGATGGAGGGCACAAGGAGAGTTGGACCTGACTAAACAATAAGTATAATGAAAAATAGGAATCTGGACTGTTGGTCCACCCAGCTCAGTATTGTCCACACTGACTGGCAGCTGCACTCCAAGATTTCAGACACTTGTCTCGTCCAGCGACTTCTAACAGTTACAGTTCATGCTTGTCTTCCTTTGGCTGTGGGCATCACCTCCAAGCCAACATAGCGGTAAAAAGTTTCACTCCCTGGAGCAGCCTTCAAACTTCTTATATTTGCCAGTGACACCGTTGCCTTCTTTAACTGTGAGAGAACACTGACCTCTACTGGTCAGCTTTGGTAAAGACAGCTGCACATTTCCTTCCCTAAGTTTCCTATATATATATATAAGCTCTTGAGTCTCAGTCTGCCTCTGATGTGGAGTTTATCCATTCTTTTCTCTCTCTCTCTGCTTCGTTTTCAAAACACAGCAGCCCTGGCGTGAGCTGCATCTGTGCAGAAAGGTGCAAGGTGCTTAATCAATCTCTCCCTCGTCATTTTTCAGCTCAAAACGGACCTCCCCTGGGTGCTTTTACACTTGTTGGGGGGGAGTGGAAAGGGGTTAAGCAGCTTTCCCCAGTTGGGTTTGGGTTTTGGGGAGGAGGCAATGCGTAGAATCAACTCTGATTAACATGTAGTTTGAACTTTACTCAAAAGGTAGGGTGTGCCTTGTTACACTGCCGTTTCTACGGGGATATACACTCAGTATTTATCACCCCTGCTATGCAAAAATCTCCAAATGAATCCGAACTTCAGTGTCTAAAATCCCTGGCAGAGGACAAGGATCCTGAGATCACGTTTAAGGGTAGCCAAATTCTGTGCAATTGGCCTAAAACTTGGGGAACAAGCTGTGCTATCATAACGGTTACGGTTTTAAATGATAATTTTAGGTTATATGTTAGGGACTAAGTTTTAATTTATATATATTTTTAACTGTTGCTATATCTGTATTGTCCCTGTTATACCTAATTGCAAATTCAAATGTATCCCTATTGTGTTTTATGACTTCCTTGATATTGTACGTGGGCTGGAACTGGTCTGTGACCGAAATAATAAAATTCATTCATAAGGAAGCATGTGCATATGTTGGAAGCTTCTCCATAACTTCATTCTTGATGCCCTATTTGCAATCTTTTCATTTTGATACTAGGAATGAAGATCGTGAGCGGGCGTGGAGGGCATCGCGAGACACCAAACTGGAGCCCATTCCAAACTGTGAAGCCTGGTGAGTTCACTCTTTGCCATGGTGGCAGCTCTTGTGCACTCAGAACTTTCACCTTCAACCTGTCCATAGCGAGCCATGCTGAGGAATTGCCAGGACAATGGGCAGGGCCTTTTTGGTGGTGGCACCCTCACCAAAACAATTTACTCCCCAGATGGGCAAGTTCAACAGGTCTGTCTTTCGGCTTGTTTGTTTTTCTGGAGATACGAAAGAACCACCGTTCCCTGGCAAATGTTTGGGGAGTTAACTTTAGTTTTCTGAGATTCTACTGAGGTCCTGTTGTTCTTTTCTGGTTTTTATAGGGTTTTTAATGGCTGTGGCACTGTTCACTGGTTTTTACGGATGCATTTTAGTGGCTTTTTTTAAGCGACTGGTTTTTATCCGTTGATAGGTTTCCTCCGGGCTCCTTTGGAGCTGTGGGGAGCGGAGGTAAATCTCTACACAAAAAGTGCATGACCCAGCTAAAGTGATGAAGTGCCTTCCAAGTTTGATCACTTTCAGTGGGAGAGTTAAGTACACTGACATCATAGAACCGTAAAGTTGGAAGGGACCATGAGGGTCATCTAGTCCAACCCCGTGAGATGCAGGAATCTTGGACTTGAACTCACAACCCTGAGTTTAAGAGTCTCGTGCTCTTAAAGACTGAGCTAGCTTGCATGGGCTGAAAGTGGGTTTTTGTTTTGTTTCTATTATTTTTAAAAATAGATTACAAACATAAAGTCCAAAACAAAGCAGAACAAAAAAGACAAAACAAAACAAAACAAAAAACAAAGATGAAAAAAGAAAACAATAAGAAAAATCACACCTACAAAGAAAACCATAGGTAAAGATAAAGGAACCCCTGACCATTAGGTCCAGTCCGTTGTGGCGCTCATCTTGTTTTACTGGCCGAGGGAGCCGGCATACAGCTTCTGGGTCATGTGGCCAGCATGACTAAGCCGCTTCTGGAGAACCAGAGCAGTGCACGGAAACACTGTTTACCTTCCCGCCGGAGCGGTACCTATTTATCTACTTGCACGTGCTTTCAAACTGCTAGGTTGGCAGGAGCAGGGACCGCGCAACAGGAGCTTACCCCATCGTGGGGATTCGAACTGCCAACCTTCTGATTGGCAAGTCCTAGGCTCTGTTGTTTAACCCACAGCACCACCCTCTAACAAAACCATATTATCATACTAATCGTTACATACATACACACATATTGACTTCCTTCCTTTGTTCTGAGACCTCATAGTTTTTAATCTTTCCGTATTGTTGTGTCTAGTGTAGATTACCTCTATCTTTATACCTCTTGCACCATTTTTCAATTTCTTTAACCCTGCAAAGCTTCATTCATTACATACCAATATACTTACTCCAGAACAATGTTTTTTCATATATTCTTTAACACAATCCCATTCTTTTACTAATTTTTGGGCCGATTGTCCCCTTAAGAATGCTGTGAATCTTGCCAGATATATATATAGATTCACAAAATCTGATTTGCCATTCTTTCATTGATGGGACTTCCCCCCCGAAAGTGGGTTTTTAAGGTGCTTGACTTGGCCCTCTGGAAGCAAAGGAAAATAGGAAGGTGCCTCACTCAGACCACCAATTTATCCATCTAGCTCAATATTGTCTACACATATTGGAAGCGACTATCCCATCCCTGCCTGGAGACCCCTGCATTCAAAGCTGATCCTGTACTGCTGAGCTACAGCCTTTCCCCAAATAAATTGGTATTAGCTTAGAACACAGGCTTCCCCAGTGTGATGCTGGTTCCCCAGTGGTGACAGCTGGGACTGGTGTGAGCTGTACTTGCAAACATCTGGGGGGTTCTATGTTAGGGAAGACAAATTTCTTTTCTATTACAGACTTTATTGAATCTTTTTAGGACAATCAAGATAAAGCACAACTGCATGTATAGATGTTGAGTCTTGTATGCAGACTTAATTTTTTAATAATAATAATAATCAAGAGTTCTACATTCTATGTTTTGTTTTTTAAAAAGCATGTTTCTAGTCCTTAATAAGCTCAAAGGTGGGTGCATGATGAAATCTCAGCAACGTTCGGAGTCGGAGGGTGGGATAGGGCCAGAGTTCAGCTGGCCAGAGGGGGTGAGGTTTCTAGATCCTTTGCTCTTTCCATTTTAATTTTCAAGACTTTGTCTTGCAGTTAAAATAGCAATCCAGTAAAAAGGATGAAATTCATAAAGAGAGAGAGGAAAGAAGCACATGAGACATGGGTGGGGTGTGTGTGGAATATCTCTGCCCCTTTTGCACATTAAAAAGCCATAAATGGATCTTCAGAAAGTCAGTGACCATGTGTGAGCTTGCTGTAACTCAGGGCCTAGTGCAGTCCTGCAAGCTGGTTTTTCAGAACTGTAGTTAAAGCGTAGGAAGCTACCTTACACTGAGTTAGTCCCCTGGTCCATTTTGCCAAGGGTTTCCCAAACTTGGGTGTCCAGCTGTTGTTGGACTACAACTCCCATCATCTCTAGCTAGCAGGGCCAGTGGTCAGGGATGATGGGAGGTGTAGTCTAAAAACAGCTGGAGACCCATGTTTGGAAAACCCTGATGTGATGATGATGATGATGATAATGATAATAATAATAATAATAATAATAATAATAATAATAATAATAATAATAATAATTTATTTATATTTACAACCCGCCCATCTGGCTGAGTTTCCCCAGCCACTCTGGGCGGCTCCCAATCGAGTGTTAAGAACAATACAGCATTAAATATTAAAAACTTCCCTAAAAAGGGCTGCCTTCAGATGTCTTCTAAAGAGAAGATAGCTGCTTATTTCCTTCACATCTGAAGGGAGGGCGTTCCACAGGGCGGGCGCCACTACCGAGAAGGCCCTCTGTCTGGTTCCCTGTAGCCTCACTTCTCGCAATGAGGGAACCGCCAGAAGGCCCTCGGAGCTGGACCTCACAGTCTGGGCTGAACGATGGGGGTGGAGACGCTCCTTCAGATATACTGGACCAAGGCCATTTAGGGCTTTCAAGGTCAGCACCAACACTTCAAATTGTGCTCGGAAACGTACTGGGAGGCAATGCAGATCTTTCAGGACCGGTGTTATGTGGTCCTGGCAGCCGCCTCCAGTCCCCAGTCTAGCTGCCGCATTCTGGATTAGTTGTAGTTTCCGGGTCACCTTCAAAGGTAGCCCCACATGGAGCGCATTGCAGTAGTCCAAGTGGGAAATAACCAGAGCATGCACCACTCTGGCGAGACAGTCTGTGGGCAGGGAGGGTCTCATCCTGCGTACCAGATGGAGCTGGTAGACAACCGCCCTGGACCCAGAATTAACCTGCGCCTCCATGGACAGCTGTGACTCCCAGGCTGCGCACCTGGTCCTTCAGGGGCACAGTTACTCCATTTAGGACCAGGGAATTCCCCACAGCCGCCTGCCCCCTGTCCCCCCAAAACAGTACTTCTGTCTTGTCAGGAGTCAACCTCAATCTGTTAGCCGCCATCCATATGGCTCAGTGCTGTCTATACTGACTGGCAGTGGCGCTCTGGGATTTGGGGCAGGGCTGCTGTCAGCGGTAAATGAAGATGCTGAGGATTGAATATGAGGCCTTCTGCTTGCAAAGCAGAAACTTCACCTCTATAGCCCACCTTTTTTTCCAAGGAGCTCAAGGTGATGTAGTTCTTGTTGGCATTCAGCCAAGGAAATGGGGGCAACTGGCAGGCCCCCACCTGGCACCAGCCCACCAGCCGGTGTGCCAGTCAAACTCCAGTCCTTGATACAGCATGAATCTGCGAGCTGAGCTTCAGAAGCTAGGGCACGCTACTCAGCAGAGTAAACACTGCTCAAGAAGAAGTGGCAGGAGAGGCTATGTGAGCCTATTTGCAAGCAGTTTATTCAGCGTACATCAGGACAAAAGGAAACATGTCTGATCTCCTTCATGTCCAAAGCAAGAAAGCTAAAGCAAAAGCTATACACAAACGGAAGTTCCCAGCAAGCTGTGCTGGAGTGTAAACAGACATGTGACACACAACAATCATGCCTGTTCCTTAAGGTGGAACAGAATATCCCAACAGTTCTCTCCCCAACCCATTATATCCCCTCAACAACCCTGTGAGGTAGGCTAGGCTGGGAGTGAGTGAGTGACTGGCCCAAGAACACCCAGCGAGCTTCATGGCCAAGTGGGGAGTTGAACCCCGGCCTCCCAGACCCTAGTCGGACGCTTTAACCACTGCTCCACATTGCCTGTCAGCAGTCTCAGTAAGGTAAAGGGTAAAAGGACCTCTGACCCTGGTTTTTATTTTTGTTTTTATTATTTTTAAAAATAGATTATAAACATAAAATCCAAAACAAAGCAGAACAAGACAAAGCAAAACAAAAAAGAAAGATAAAAAAGAAAAGAAAAAGAAAAATCACACCTACAAAGAAAACCATAGGTAAAGGTAAAGGGACCCCTGACCATTAGGTCCAGTCGTGGCCGACTCTGGGGTTGCGCTGCTCATCTCACTTTACTGGCCGAGGGAGCCGGCGTACAGCTTCCGGGTCATGTGGCCAGCATGACTAAGCCGCTTCTGGCGAACCAGAGCAGCGCACGGAAACGCCGTTTACCTTCCCGGCAGAGCGGTACCTATTTATCTACTTGCACTTTGACGTGCTTATGAACTGCTAGGTTGGCAGGAGCAGGGACCGAGCAACGGGAGCTCACCCCGTCGCGGGGATTCGAACCGCCAACCTTCTGATCGGCAAGCCCTAGGTTCTGTGGTTTAACCCACAGCACCACCCACAGTCTCAGTACCTAGCTCCATATTGTAGGCCAGGGTTCCAGGCTGGGGACCTTTCCTGCCTACCTGGAGATGATAGGGATTCAGGCTGGGACCTGCTGCATGCAAAACAGAATCTCTCCCCCAGAGCAAGCACACTGGGGGAGACTCTTGAGAGCAGGCTGAAGGGACTGAAATAACTCCTTTTCTCCCCCATCTTGTTCCCTGCGGCTCCTCCTGCGCTGCCTTTGCCTCTGCCTGGTGGGAGGGCTGCCCCTTCAGCGCCAAGCCGACGACTGAGGAAGTCAAGGGCTGGTCCCAGTCTTTTGACAAGTTGATGAAGAACCCAGCTGGCAGGAACGTGTTCCGGGAATTCTTACGGACTGAGTACAGCGAGGAGAACATGCTCTTCTGGCTGGCTTGCGAGGAACTCAAAAGCGAGTGCAACAAACACGCCATCGACGAGAAGGCTCGGATGATCTACGAAGATTACATCTCTATCCTTTCGCCCAAGGAGGTACCTGTCCCTTTGCAGCTAGAATTATTGACTTGGAAGGGGTCCCGTCCCAAGGGTCAGCTAGTCCCACTCCCTACAGTGCAGGAATCTCAACTAGATCATTGCTACCCAACCTATGCTTAAAAACTGTTATTTGATAATGTACTTTATTATCCCAGCTCCTTCCCTCCCTCCCTCCCCCTGGCTGATGTTTCCATTTCCCCTGTAGTCCCCAGTAGGGCTGGGCGATGTATCGATACGTCATCCAAAATCGGTTTGAAGTCCACATCATGATAACGGTTTCATAGTATTTGACATGGCAATATTTCCCGAATCACGTGTGTGTGCTGTGTAAAAAACCGTGACATGGGGAGAAACGGCCATCCCTTTTCTCGTGATTCCTGCCGCCCCTGTTGCTCTGCAATGCAAAATAACAGTCGTAACAATTTGTTAAAGATAAGTAAAAATGTGTTGCTTTTAGACCCCTAAGTAGGAGCGGTTTCCAGGACATTACCCCACTTGCTTCCTTATTGCAGACATTGTGAAAAATCAGTACAGTCATACCTCGGGTTAAAGTCGCTTCAGGTTGAACCCGGAAGTAACGGAATGGGTTACTTCCAAGTTTCACCACTCACGTATGCGCAGATGCTCAAAATGACGTCACGCGCATGTGCAGAAGCGCCGAATCGTGACCCGCAGATGCAGGTTGCATTCTACTCAGGATGCAAACAGGGCTCCGGAACAGATCCTGTTCACATCCAGAGGTAGCACTGTATATCGCAATGTTTAGCTGGTGAAAACCAGACATCGCTCAGCCCTTCTCCCCAGCAGATTCGCTTTCCATCTTTCCCCTAAAAGGTGTGTTGCTTCTCTCGCCCACCTGTCCCTCAGGTCAGCCTGGACTCCCGCGTCCGCGAAGGCATCAACCGCAAGATGCAGGAGCCGTCCTCGCACACCTTCGACGATGCACAGCTACAGATCTACACGCTCATGCATAGAGACTCCTATCCCCGTTTTCTGAACTCGGCCGTATACAAAGCACTGCTCCAGAGCGTCTCTCGGTCATCCTCGGAGTCCTAAGCCCCTTCCACCATCACTGGGGAGGGTGGAGAGAGAAGCAAAATACGAATTGACGGTTCTCCTTTCATGTGGCAGGTGTTAACTTTGGGGTTTTTAAATATATGGACCTCCCACTTGGTCTTACAGAACCAAGGGACCTGAAATGGCATTCTGGGCCAAATCCTGTAAAACCACCTCAGTTCTGAACAACAAGCTGCTGGTCCAACTTACTAGGAAGTTCGCTCTGTGCAAACCTGCCCCGTCTTCTTCTGCCAGAAAGGTGACACATGAACCTCAAAACTCAGGCCTCTGCTTTTACTACTGAATCCGGGTTGGCAAGCTAGCTGACCACGCAGAAGAACTAAAGTACGGAAGGAATCGGCCAACTGGTGCAGGGAGGGGTGGGGGTTGGGAGGGGGCAAGAGAATCCTGGGCAACATGGCGAAAGAAAAGAAAAAGGCCAAAATCCACATCTTCTGAATATTGTTCTTCCTGTCTTTTTTCTGTTTTGTTCGGTTTTCCCTGTTTAAAAAAAAAAAAGAGCTGTTTCCGTGGCAGATCTCAAATGGTTCTGGTGGAAGCTTCAGTCAGACCGATATGGGTGTAGCATAAGAATATTCTGAATTGCACAGGTGTAGGTGGTGGTTTTTGGCCAGAGAAGAGTCCCATGCAACTCAAATTCTTTCTCTATTCCCCCAAGTTGCATTTATTCCAGCTGGTGCCAGACCTCGGGAAGGCTTCTGTCATCTCTGATGTGGGAAAACTGAAGAGGGCTTGACCTCAGAGCTCTTGGAGAGGGGATAGGTAGGGTTGTTGAGGTGTTCCACTGAAAGCAGACCTCCCTGGTGCAAATCATGATTTTGCCCTTCCCGGAAACAACCCGGAAGTAAACTTCCAAATTTCCTGAGATCCCAGAAGTGTACAGGAGGCTTCCATGTGTTAGCAGCACAGGGGAAATCATAGTACGATGATGTGTTTGTCCTACAAAGATTCAGGAGGCCTTTGGCGGTGCAGATGTTTGTTGGAGCCCATCATATTCTGAGAGGTGTGAGGCTCTGGAACTGAGACCTGGTTTTCGAAAGGTGAAGGAAATGTTTGGCAGGTGGGAAACGGGGGTTCCACCTTATTCTTTTGGGAGCAGACTTGGATGGAGAAGGAAACTTTTCTGCCAGGCTACAGCACTCCGTGGCATAGTAGTCATGCCAGGATGAGGCCTTGAGCCTCTGAAGGCTGTTGCTTCCATGTCCTGCTTGTGAGCTTCCTAGAAGCATCTGGTTAAGAATGGAGGAAGCAGAAAGCTAGAACAGATGGACCGTTGGTTTCATCCAGCTGGTCTGTCCTCACTGTACATGCTAGAGCAGAATGGAGTAGCTCAGTCGTGCCTGTTGGAGGAAGACAGAGCATCTCCTCTCTCCAGCAATTCAACAGCAGAAGTAGGCTGAGTGAGTGAGATAGGACTATGGGATATGGGATGGGGTGGCCCGTCTCAGAGGCTGGGTTGCTTAGCAACAACCTCCAAGGAAGCCTAAAGCTTAAGGGTGTCACACACGCCTCTCAGATAGGGCTGTGCTTCCTTTTAATCATAAATGCAGAGTTTGAAGGGACCTAGTCCAACCTCCAAGCAACTAGGGCAGGTGGCCATCCAACCACTGCTTAAAGACTCCCAGAAGGAGTCCATTCCACCGTTGAACAGCTGTTGCCACCAGAAAGTTCTTCCTCCTGTTTAGTCAAAATCTCCTTGTAACATGAAGCCGTTGGTTCGGGTCCTATCCTCATAGGAGCAGGAGAAACCCAGCTTGCTCCATCTTCCATGCGGCAGCTCATTAGATATTTGAAGATGGCCATCATATCTCCTTGCGGTGTCCTCTTGCGGAGACAGGCGTCCCACCAGATTTGGTTTCTCCCATCATACCGTTGCAGTAACAGGAGAAGCTGTATCCACAAAAAGGGAGAGACGCTTCCTTGGTAGAAACTCCTTGCATGGAGTGAGATGGCTGCCCTTCTTGTTCTGTTCATGCAGTGTTTCCGAAAGTGAAAGCTTCACCTGAACTATGCCAGGTCCCAGTGGGCATCTGCCTGGGGCAATGCCACCTTGTGGACTCTTCCTCCCACTAGATGTGCAGCTGGTTTGGTGTCTTCTTCCATCAAAGATGGGACATCCTCCTTTTGTTCTCCCCCCCCCCCCATGATCTCAAAAGCTTATATTGTTTGATGCTGGGTGCCAAAATTGGAGCTTGTGTCACGACCACAGCCTGTTTGCCACGGCCTCTTCCGAAAGATGGGCGTGGATGTCTGTCGAAATCATGTTTTCATCAAGCCACAATATGCAATGATGTTGAGGCCTCTGTGTCGCCGCCACCCCACACCAATGTTGGAGTGCCAGTAAGACTTGAACTCCTTCTCAACTCTCTTTTATTTGCAGTTCTCTCGTTTCTGCCTGGTAACACCTGCACTTCGTGAAACTGGCCTTGGAGAGTCTTAAAAGGAGCAATTGGGTTTCCCTTTTCCCTCTTTCCACACAACACTCAGAGGGCACACGTTCACATCATGGCAGGCTTCACACACACAACAAACCCTTTTTTGACCTGTGGAACTCTCTTCCACCAGAAGTAATAAAGGCCAATTGTGTCAATTGAGGATTATTGTTTTTTTACAGGTGCGAGAAATGTGAGAATTGCAGCAAGTGACCTCAAGTAATTACAACAGTGTGAATAGGCTGAGTGTCTTTAATTCTGGAAAGGAAATGGCACTTTGCGAGAGAGTACTGTAGCTCTCTTAGGATACATCTTTCCTGATTCAGACTGGACAGATCAGTTCTGACTCTTGCATTGATATAGATGTAGTGACAACAAAATCTTTCTCTTGAGTGCCAGTTCCTACATACTGGTGTGTTCGTGGAATGCAGAGGTTTGCAGAAATGCAAAAAAGAATTCTTTTTTTTTTTAGGAAAAGAAATGAGGGACAACACCAAAACAGCTCAAGGAGGGCTGAGTATGCTCGATTGGACTGGAATGCTGTCTGTTGTAGCATGGGGAACTGAAAACAGTGAATGCAATTGAATATCCAGGAAGGAAGAATGGCTGGGTAGCTGGAACGCTAGACAGAAGGATTCCATACTGCAACATTTAATATATATATATATTTGGCAGATTCCTCTTACGCAGCATAATTTGTCTTCTACTGACAACAACCCTGTGATGTAGATCGTTCTTATTCCCATGTCATAAATTGAAAACTCAAAACAACGCGGCAAGTGCCTCATCGGCACCCAACTCTCTTAATGGGCGGCGACAGTCGTGCTGCTTCTGTGAGTCTTGTCCCTTTGGGTTAAGGAATATGGCTAGTGTTTGTGCTGTGCATTGAGTGGGAAAGCCAAGACGTGAAGTTGTGTCACAGTAACTATAGGGGAAAATAAAATTCCCCTGTGGGTGATGTTGGCTCAATATCTAGAGAATTTACCTTGGCAGGCATCTGCCAGATCCATGCAAAAAAAAATT
This sequence comes from Podarcis melisellensis, assembly GCF_964234715.1. Classification (NCBI taxonomy): domain Eukaryota; kingdom Metazoa; phylum Chordata; class Lepidosauria; order Squamata; family Lacertidae; genus Podarcis; species Podarcis melisellensis. The sequence goes on along the minus strand of NC_138538.1, from coordinate 6,568,399 downwards.
TATGGCCCACCTGCCACACTGATTTTGGGGAACAGGCCACAAAATGTGGGGTTATGTTCCATGTTCTGGGGTGGCTGTACGTTATGCTGCTTTGAACATGGAGGTGGTGATTATCTGAGTGCTCCACCAAGGAACGAAGACACAACCACACACACATTGCTTCTTAATACTGTGTTGTGGTTGCCTAAAAGCAGCAGAAATGCGTCTGAGTTCCAGCACTTTTCTGACCAAAGCTTTTCCTGCAAACGTGGATCAGGTACGAGGTCTGTGGATATAAAGGATCTGGTTCGTGTATGAGAGAGAGAAATGTTTGGGGGAATGGTCAAGAGATCACCCTGCTAATTGTTCTTACTGGACAGATGTTGGGATGGGCAGATCAAAAGCTGGAGGAGAAAGGGTTACGTGGCCTCTCCCCACCCAACCTTCCAATTGGGCCATTTTCAATTTAAAAAGAAGCATATCACTCTAATGTAGTGCTAGACTATCCAGTGCTCAGGATGGAGCAGGTTTTGCCATAGGAAGTCTCCCTATGTGGTTTCTCCAATATTAATGATGGGTGTTATTCACTGGGGTGAATGGGCACTTTTCATAAAACAATCAGTCAATGGTATTCAGGCAGGACATGGGTCTACAATCTGCAATGTTTTACAACAAGTTCCAACTCCCCTTTCTTCTTGGACTCCCAAAATGTAAAGTTACTACAGTGGTACCTTGGGTTGAGTGCTTAATTCGTTCCGGAGGTCTGTACTTAACCTGAAACTGTTCTTAACCTGAAGCACCACTTTAGCTAATGAGGCCTGCTGCTGCTGCCGCACCTCCAGAGCACGATTTCTGCTCTCAACCTGAAGCAAAGTTCTTAACCTGAAGCACTATTTCTGGGTTAGCGGAGTCTGTAACCTGAAGCATATGTAACCTGAGGTACCACTGTCTATGAAACCCAATGAAATCTTCAGTTCTTAGTGAGGGTGGACACTTTCACAATTAGTATGTTGTTTAACAACTTTTCATAAGCCTACCCTGACTTTTAAAGGTAAAGGGACCCCTGACCATTAGGTCCAGTCGTGACTGACTTGGGTTGTGGCGCTCATCTCACTTTATTGGCCGAGGGAGCCGGCGTACAGCTTCCGGGTCATGTGGCCAGTATGACTAAGCCGCTTCTGGCGAACCAGAGCAGCGCAAGGAAACGCCGTTTACCTTCCTGCCAGAGCGGTACCTATTTATCTCCTTGCACTTTGACGTGCTTATGAACTGCAAGGTTGGCAGGAGCTGGGACTGAGCAACGGGAGTTTATCCCGTCACGGGGATTCAAACCCCCGTCCTTCTGATCGGCAAGTCCTAGGCTCTGTGGTTTAACCCACAGCGCCACCCGCGTCCCACCCTGACTTTTAGAGGAAAACAAAACAGAATTCTTAATTGGAAGATTTGCAATATAAGAAATGTTGCTCATCTGAGAGCCATCCTTCCTCCACCCTATAGTATTTGACACCAGAAGTCTGGATTGCCTGACGCTGAGAGGACGAATCTGATTTATGAGAGCAAGTATCAAAAGACCCTATGCCACACTCAAAGTAGTGGTAAATGCAATGCAAATGACAATGTGAAAGAACAGACAGAGGAAGTCTCAAGTACTGTTTTAAATGTGCCTTCTCGGACACAAGCATTTTGGGATCTTCGGTGTTCACTCAAGTATTGGGTGAATGGGTAAACGAGTCGTGCCTGGGGAATGGACAAAATATTGTCCCCAGCCTTTTAAAATCAAATGTGCTTCCTACACAGCTCTATAGGACCGTGGCGCAAAAGGCAGATGAAAACTTGAGATGCATCACAACAATTGGGGAAAATGGCTTCAAAAAGGGAACAAGCCTTCATTGCATGATAGATATTTGCAAGTTGGCTGAGTGGGATAAGTGCATTTTTTCGAGGTGAGAGAGACGGGCAAGAATTTTGAGGGAAGCTGCAAGGATTTTAATTTTTTTAACCTTAAGCAAAGCTTCCATATGCACTTTTGCACATCTCTGGGAAAGGACTCATACAAATTATTCCAGCTGTGATCTGGGCAAAGTTAGGTAATCCATGGAGCTGCATGTAACTGAGCCCTGTCAGTTCTGGCTGGGCGCTTAACAATGTCTCCCTCCTGGGATATTGATTTGGGTTTAAGAGACATTTATAGACTGCCCTTCATCCCAAAGGATCCCCAGATGGTGAACATACAAGATGGAACAGTCCACAGTGGTGCCTTGGTTCTCAAACTTAATCCATTCCGGAAGCCCATTCCAAAACCAAGGTGCGCTTTCCCATAGAAAGTAATGCAAAACAGATTAATCCGTTCCAGGCTTTTAAAAACAACCCCTAAAACAGCAATTTAACATGAATTTTACTACCTAACGAGACCATTGATCCATAAAATGAAAGCAATAATGTACAGTACTGTAAAACAAATAAGACAGTATTATAGATGATAAAAATTATCTTCCACACAGTCACGAGAACAACAGAAAAAAGCCTCATAAATGCAAAATAGCAAAAACAAAAGCGCCAAACTTAATCCATTCCGGAAGTCCATTTGACTTCCAAAATGTTTAAAAACCAAGGCGCAGCTTCTGATTAGTGCTGGCACCCTGGAAACGATAGCTGACAGCCGTTTGGCTTCCCAAAAACATTTAAAAACCCACACTTCCAGGTTTTTGGCATTTGGGAACCAAGGCGTTTGAAAACCAAGGTGCCACTGTACTTAAAACATCACATTAAGCAGGTAAAGTGGTTCAAGCACCCAAATATTCATGCCCGTTCACAGACCTTCAAACACACATGTGAAAATCTCTCCAAGTTGCCCGCGAGCCGGAAGCAGCCGCTTTTGTGGATTTTCACCAACGGGAGGATCTGCTGCAGAGAAAGCCCTATTGGATGACAATGACCTGGCTGCAACATCAGGTGCAGCCACCAATGAAAGCAAAGCAACAAGGCCCAGCCTGGCAAGTAATGGAGACTAGCTCCCAGTGAGTTCTTTGGTCCCGACTCCCAAGTTGTTAAAAGACAACACCTTGTAGCAAATGTCAGTGAGATCTGGCAGATAGCTACACCTGAGAGAGCCTTTTTCTCTTACAGGAAACGGATTCCAATTTAATTGTTGTTTAGTCGTGTCCACGAAACACGGATGGCGCTGTGGGTTAAACCACAGAGCCTAGGACTTGCCAATCAGAAGGTCAGCAGTTCAAATCCCCGTGATGGGGTGAGCTCCCGTTGCTTGGTCCCTGTTCCTGCCAACCTAGCAGTTTGAAAGCACGTCAAAGTGCAAGTAGATAAATAGGTACCGCTCCGGTGGGAAGGTAAACGGTGTTTCCGTGCGCTGCTCTGGTTCGCCAGAAGCGGCTTAGTCATGCTGGCCACATGACCTGGAAGCTGTACACCGGCTCCCTTGGCCAATAAAGCGAGATGAGCGCCACAACCCCATAGTTGGTCACGACTGGACCTAATGGTCAGGGGTCCCTTTACCTTTACCTAGTCGTGTCCAACTCTTTGTGACCCCATGGGCCAGAGCACGCCAGGCACTCCTGTCTTCCACTGCCTCCCGCAGTTTGGTCAAACTCATGTTGGTAGCTTCGAGAACACTCTCCAACTTAATACCCTTCAACATTTCTCCAATGTGGCACAAAGGGCGGGAGAATATGATTAAAAGGTACATGTAATCTTTGGGATGTGGGGGAAGTTTATCAAATGCATGGTAGTCAAAACAGATTGACGATTCTGTCCAGAGCACTAGAACTCTGGGTATCCCAATGGATTTTACTGGGAGTGGATTCAAGACAGACCAATGTACTGCTCACAAAGCAATATGGAATTTATGTAGATTTATCACCAGGGTTCATCTAGTCCAACCCCCTGAAATACTGGGATCTTTAATCCAATGTTGGGCTCAAACCCACAACCCTGATATTAAAAGGCTCATGCTCTACCAACTAAGCTGTCCTAGCAGTAGACCACTGTCCCTGTCTTAGATAAATCTGTTTGGTTTTTTAAAAAGAAAATGCATGGAGGACAGCTCTGTTCAAAGCTACTTAGCCATGCTGATGAAGTGGAATCTCCACGTTTTCAGGCAGCATGGGGAACACCAGTTTGTGGGTCATGTTGGTTTGCGAATTTCCTAGAGCCTTGGTTTCTAGTCTCATTGAAATATACTCGGCGTCGAGAGTGGATTTCATGCTCTTTATTCAGCTCATAGTGGTGAGGAGGGATGAATGTTTCCCCAAAATATCTGCTTTATATACATTATTTACACAATGGGCTGCACGTGATTGGCTAATTCCGGGATTCTCCTGTAGGCCAACTTGTGGATTCACTTCCACCTGGAGCTGGATTGGGTGGCTCCTGTGGACCAATCATACTGCTGCATTGTTCTAGGACCAATCAAACTGCTGCATTTTGGGTCCTATTGTTCTAGGACCAATCAGACTGCTGCATTTTGGATCCAATTCAACTCAGTACATAACAACCATGTTCTCTTGTGCAACTTTCAATTGCTGTAATGTATCTGCAAAGGGATTTTCTTTACAGTGTGCCCATGATTCAATGCATAGAGAATCCTGTTTGGGGGGCGGGGAGTAGGACTGTATGACCTTCAGATTCCCCTATCTCTTTTTACACTTCAGCTTGCCATGAAGATGAGAGCAGGAGAGCTGCGGCCCATCAAAATGATTCCTTTATATCTGCATTTAAAAATTGCAGCACCGTTTCCCTAAAATTAATGATCAGGAAATGCTATTTTGCAGTGGATCTTATATTGGATTATTATTTTTTAGGGGGTAGGGAGTCCCCCCCCCCAAAGAAAATCTTACTCTATGGATGCCATGGAAACAGCAGCGAGTACCAAGCTGAATGCACAACAGTTGTTTCTCCATACCAAGCAACTCCAGCAGGAATAGAAATACGTTGGGGGAAGGAGAGGAAAATATGTTTATTTTTGCAAAACATAAAAGGTGGAGCTTGGAAGCGGATTGGCAGGCTGGCTGCAATATTTGCCATATTTAGTCTGTTCTCCAACTGGCAAATGTACAAAACAGCTATGGAATCCCAGCACACAGAGGCTTGACGTGGCAGGCTGCCTTTTCAGATCATGTCAAATCCTTTCTGACCCATCCCTCTACCAAAAAACCTTCATTTTTTTAATTTTTAAAATAAGTTTCCCCCACCCGAACCGATTACGGCAGTGAGTTCCTGGTGTCTTTAAGTGAAGGTGTTTTAGAAGGAAAGGACAACAATGAACATGTTATTTTATTTTATTTTATTTAAACGGCCTTTGTGGTTCCACTGCTTGGAAAGGGAGAATGAATGTTCACATCCATGGATATTCCAAGATCCTCCTGTGCTGGCAGGCTAGAAAGATGCTACGAAACCAATTCAAGGAAGCAAAAGCGCCTGGCTGTTGTACGTGGCTTTCCCTTTCGCCTGCTGGATGGCTATTTCATTTTTTAAACAAAAACAAAGGCAACCAATGGGGTTTTGCTCTCACCTCTGCCCTCTTTAGAAGGAAATCCTGCTGGACCTAAATCTGCAAATTATGCATAGTCATTTGGCCCTGATTTCTAAAGAGGGACTTTGATGTTATAATAATAACAATTTATTATTTATACCCTGTGAAACTGGCTGGGTTTTCCCAGCCACTCTGGGCGGCTTCCAACAGAAGATTAAAATACAATAGTCTATTAAACATTAAAAGCTTCCCTAAACAGGGCTGCCTTCAGATGTCTTCTAAAAGTCAGATAGTTGTTTATTTCCTTGACATCTGATGGAGGGTGTTCCACATGGCGGGCGCCACCACCGTGAAGGCCCTCTGCCTGGTTCCCTGTAACCTGGCTTCTCGCAGGGAGGGAAGTGCCAGAAGGCTCTCGACACTGGACCTCAGTGTCCAGGCAGAACGATGGGGGTGGAGACGCTCCTTCAGGTATACTGGAACGAGGCCGTTTAGGGCTTTAAAGGTCAGGACCAACACTTTGAATTGTGCTCGGAAACGTCCTGGGAGCCAGTGGAAGGTCTTTCAAGACCGGTGTTATGTGGTTTCGGCGGCTGCTCCCAGTCACCAGTCTAGCTGCCGCATTCTGGATTAGCTGTAGTTTCCGGGTTTTAGAATTGTTACCTGGGTGCAGTGCATGAAGAGCCTCATCTTTCTGTTAGGAATTTTGATTACAGTGGTACCTCTGGATGCGAACGGGATCCATTCCAGAGCCCCGTTCGCATCCTGAAGCGAACGCAACCTGCGTCATTTTGAGCGTCAGCGCATGCGCGAGCAGCGAAACCCGGAAGTAACGCGTTCCGTTACTTCGGGGTCGCCGCGGAGCGTAACCTGAAAATGCTCACCCTGAAGCATATTTAACCCGAGGTATGACTGTACTTTGTTCCTTTGCAACTGTACATGGAACATGCATGGTGGGGAGAGCAGGCACAGATGCAGCGAAAGGCAGGGGATGCAAGCCAATCTGCCTTTGCCAAAAGCTGTGTGGTCTCCCTGCACTTCTCTGCATTTTCTTGCTCACAGTTGCTGCCCTACCCTGCCTGGGAGTGATGGTGCAAAGTCCCAATTCAAAAGTCTCTCCTGGGATTGAAGTGGGTGCTAAAAGCCCAAGCCAGCCATGGCCTTCCCCCCCCCTTCCACCCACTTAAAATGCCTTGAGCGCAAAACCTTCCCCTTGCCAGAGACCCACTGGGCCTTTCCCCCAGTGGCCGTTGTGTGCCCAACCTCACGTAGGCCAGCAGATTCTTCTTTTCTTAACCCTTCAGCGTTTGCATCTGCTGGCCAGGTCGTTCGCTCCATTCTGTAGCGAGCTTGCTCTCCTTTCTGACATGCACCCAGTGGGCTGGCACACACCCCCTCCCCCACAGACGCCCCCACAAGAGCCCAACTGGGAGATGGGCCCCACCTCTCCCCAGATCTTCCTGTGTGGGTGGCCGGCAGAGGGCAGGAGGGTCTCTGCTGCTCAGAGGCCAGCAACGTTGCTACCCGCAAAGGAAGACGAGGGAATCTCGAGGCAGAGTTCTCAGCACCCCTGGCAAATGTCAATTCCCAGAGGAGCCATGACTATTATAAATGTGTAGTGGAGATAAACCCTAAAAGGTCTGGTGCATGGCATCAAACGGACAACCACGAAGTTGAAGGGCGAAGCACGAGAACGAAGCCTGACCTTTACCCCCTTTCCAGTGCCCAGCGCTTCCTAATGGAGGTAGTCCTCATGAGGTTCTTATTCGGTGTGCTTTGTTGCTCTGAATCCATCCCCCTCACACACCTTTCCTTTGCAACACCTCTTCTGAGGCGTCTTGCCGTACAGCCTGGTTCTGGGAGAAGATCTGCTTTGAAACTGGTTTCATTGTCAGCCCCAGCCCAAAAGGAACTCCTTATGGGTTGCGCGTCTCGACTAAGAATTGCCCATAGAATTTTATTCCATAGACATAAAGCTTCGGTTGCAGTGGTTGCGAATGTGGCTTCCTATGTCTCCCCTCCTCTGCCTAAAAGAGTGAGGCAGACGTTCATTTCAGCTTTTGAGAGAGGGGATGAGAAAGGAAAGTCGGAAGATGCTACCATACGCTCAAGACGAGACACCTGGCCAAATTTCTTTTTAAAAAAACCAAAACCAAAAAAAAAAAAATGTTTAATACTGTTCCAGACCCTCACAAAATACTGATTCAGGATGAGAAACTCCAAAGGTGGTCGAGTCCACATGAATTCTCCATCCGGCCCCCTCCCAGCCTCCAACCCCGGCTGCTGCTCTTTCCAGAGGTGTGCAGGCAGCCGGGACCTCCTCTCCCCGGATGATGTACAGAGCACAAAGCAAACTCGGCGACAAAAACAGTACAAAAGTTGCTGGCGGTGTTGGGGGGAATGTATGGCAGAGATCCGGCCCAGCGTTGGCGGCTGCAACTGATGCCCTGGTCCAGGATGTCTCAGCAGAACTGCAAGAAGTTGGTAGGATTGGAAAGAGTCAACCAAAATGCCTCTGATTTTACCCCAAAACACAGAAGGAGCAGAGAGGGCTCTCTGCAGAATGACCGGATTTGATTTTCTTGCTGCTACGCAGTATTGGCAAGGGAGGGAAGGAACTCGGGAAGACAGAGAGGGCTGACAGGGCAGGGAGAATGGCCTGAGAGTTGTGGTTTTTTAAATTAAAAAAAGTCACACCCTGCCTACTGGAATCCCATTGCAGCCATTATGTGTCATGGACTATAAACCTTTTAGGCTGCATGCCGAGGTCAGACTGAACACAGTACTTCTGTCTGCCAATGTGATGCCTTCCATATGTTGGACTACTACTCCCATCATCCCTGAGCACTGGCCGTGCTGACTGGGGCTGATGGGAGTTAACAGTCCATCAATGTCTGCAGGGCAATGCATTGGCTAGCCCTGCTGTAGACAGAGAGAGAGAGAGAGAGTCCTCAATTAAAGATAACAAAGAGACTTAGCCACAGGAGCTCCATTAAAAGTGGTCTCAACATTACTGAAAACACAAGTTGGGTCACTGCGTAGCAGCAAACACAGGCCAATCTGTAAACAACAACCCAGTTCAGATGATAAGAGTGTGTGTGAACTATAAAACAATTATCCAAACAGCACGGGACAAGATCTGTATGATCTATGCATATTCTCCAAGTGTCTGAAAGAGTGCAAAGCAACACTGGAGAGCTCATCCTACGTTGTTCGGGGAATTGTTTTATTCTTCACACGTGCAATTTCATCCGGAGAAGAGGTTGGTGGAAGACTCCATGATGGAACTGCAGGTTTTGCCCTTAGGTCAAATAAATAAAGGGAGTCAGGCATGCTTACCTTCCAGCGGTTCCCACACTCATTGCACACAACAAAAGTGGTCATTGGCTCGTCTGAACTGCGGGTTTGCACCTGTGTTGAAGGAAGGAAACCCTGAGGGTGAGTGGAATCTGTACTGCTGGTCTCCAAGGCTTGCCCTGGAGCAATCTTTCCACATCACCTCCCATCATCAGCACTTGCTTGTTTGTCCGCCACTCGTTTTGGAACTGAAAACTAGTGCTCTAGCCAGCAGCAGCTCCACAAAAACTTGTTCTGAGGATTTTGGGGAGGGGTGAGAAGGTTTCCCCGCTATTAGCAAAGCTACCAATTACAACCCGTCCTGATGTTGCCAGCGATGGAAGAAGACCCAAACAATCCTCTCACTTCCATCAGTAGAAGCGGGCAGCTGCATCGTCCTTTCCCTCAACTGGCCTGGTACAAATCTGGGCTCAATCCTGACGGGAACTGATCCTTCCACGGAGAAGCAGAAGACCCTCACCTCTCAGTGGATTTCATGAAATGAGAGGGTGTTCAGGACCTCGAGAAGCAAACCAGCAGGTCTTTCAGGGTGCCCTGTGCACACCTGGAGCCTCACCTGGGTGTAGGTGCAGTTCTTTTTCTTGCACTTCCCGCAGGTGAAGAGGTCGGTCTGGGTCCCTCCCGTCTTGGCCATCTGATGCTCCCGGATGGCCTCCTTCGTCATGGCTTTCCGGATTTCTTTCAGCTCGTTGCTGGCCATTTCCTTTCAGGGAAATAAGATAAGGGCACCCGCTCAGTTTGGCTTTCTCTCTCTTTTTTTTTAAAAAAGGATACTGCTTTATTTAGAATTCAACAATAACAAAGGGAAAAACTAAAGTAATTGCTACATCAATTCATTACAATTAACCAATTTTAACAATATATAAATAGTAATAGAAAAATTACACAACATCACTTTTAACTTACTGAAGTTTTCATATTACATTTTTATCTCTTTATCTCTCTCTTAACAAATCAAAAAGAGAAAGACCAAGAAAGGAGGCACACAAAAAAGAAGAGGAAGAAGAAGGGGGTGGAGGAAAAAAGGGGGGAGGAAAAAACAAAACAAAATAAACACATTTGACTTCCGATTAGACTCATTGTGTTATTATTTCTACTATTTTTTCACACACAGTTCCAAATTATTGTATTGCTTTCTTTGTTTTCGTCAGATATCAAAAAATATTATATTTGTTGTTTTACAAGGATCATTCTATTTCTGCCAGGAGATATTTGTTATTGTAATGTTTTTTCAGATACTCTTTAAAGATTTTCCATTCTTTCTGAACTTTCTGTTTTGGATAACCTCTAATTCTCCATGTGCTCAGTTTGGCTTTCTTAATTTTGCACACTAGCGAGCTGCATTTCCGTTAAACATGTTCGAAGACACTCCATAATGATCTTTTGTCCCACACGGTCGTCAGAAACCGTGGAGCAAATGAGCTCCCCCTGAAAGAGCTATGATCTTAACCTTTTTGATTCCACTGGCCAGTTTTAAACAACAACAGAAGCTTGAATAAAAAAGAGTTGGGAAGACACTGGCGGTGATGGGAAGAGGCAGATTAAAACAAGGTTTGAGTACGCCACAAGGGGGATTGGGAAACGCTCTGCTGTGTTTGATTCTGTGTTGTTACCATCACTGCAATTTCTCCTTGTTAAAATTGTTTAAAAGATGCACACGCACTACCAATCAGTGTCTCTCCTTCCCTGCTTTACTCAAGCTTCTGCTGCTGTTTAAAACCACTTTTCCTCTTAGTGGGGCAATGGTCACACACAGAGACAGACCCCTCTTCCTTGCCACCAAGGCCTTCCCTTAAACCCCCTCCCCACACTTACAGCAGACACGAGTTTCCTCCTTCCAAGGAGAATAAAATACAGAGCAAGAAATTCAGTGTGCTGCTACAAACGTCCCATCAGTACAAGCATCTCTGCTTGCCTCATGGAGACACCTCCTCTCGTCCCTCTGCATGTGGCTCTGGGGTTCTTGCACCCACCCCAGAGCCAATGGGGGGGGGATGCAGTCTGGCTGAGCTAGCAGAAGTTCTTGCAAGGGCTTCCACTAGTGGGAATCCAGGCCCAAGCCTCTACTGTGAGTCTCACACCTTAAAATACATACCACATTTTTTGCTCTATAAGACACACTTTTCCCCTCCTAAAAAGTAAGGGGAAATGTGTGTGCGTCTTATGGAGCAAGTGCAGGTGGGAGGCTCTGCTCAGCGCTCCCTTTAAAGAGTGCGTGGAGTGTGTGTGTGGCTCTTAGGGGCTTTTACCCAAGGCGGAGCCTTCATCTGCTGTCCTGGCTTATGGGATAGCCACGCAAAGCTTCTTGAGGGCAGGGAAAGCCTTCATCCCGCTGCCCTGAAGAGGCTTCGCCCAGCTATCCCAGAAGCCAGATCCCTCTTGCTGTTCTGGCTTCTGGGATTCAGATTTTTTTTTTCTTGCTTTCCTCCTCCAAAAACTAGGTGCATCTTATGGTCTGGTGCGTCTTATAGAGCGAAAAATACAGTACTTTATCCTTTTAAGTTTTTCTCCTGAGGATGCATGTCAGAGCTGGCCCAAAGCATTTGACCCCTCTGCAAAGGCCTTTCCCCTCCGTTTATAGACAGTAATTTTAACCCTACACTGGATATTCTTCCTTATCAACGGCAGCCGTTCAGAATTTTTGTAACAGAACTGCATCTTTGTAAGATCAGGCTGTTTAGTAGACTGGGGCAAGTCTCAGTGGGTTTTTCAGGCTATGCAACCGTCCATCTCACCTCTGAGGTCATCACTGCAATTTGCTCTGCACTGATCACTCCACACAAGACATTCTTTCGGAGGTCAGGATTCTTGGAGTCCTTGAGGTTGGAGATGCGGCTCCTGACCCGGTTCTTGTACTTCAAATCTGTGTTCTTGACATCTTGGTATATAAGTTCAAAAGCCGTTAAGGAGCACCACTGTCAGGTTGCCTTTGCCCCAGCTCCAAACATGCTAGCCTGACAGTCCAAACCAAGGTTTGGGTATCATGGAGAGCTCTGCATCAGCAGAGGAGTCCTAGGACCCTGAGGATGGAAGAGATCACCTTGGAGTCCCTCTGCCAGGCACCTTCAAAAATTAAGAGGGGGGAGACTGCCAAGTGACCAGGAATCCTACATTCCCTGCTCCTGAGGTTTCCTAGCCCACATTCTCCTCTCTGGGAGCTCTCTCGGCACCTTTACTACAACACCTTTACTACAACATGTTAGGGTGTGAAACCTAAGATGCTGGCAAGTTAGCAATGTCATGTGACTTTAAGTAGTCAAGCTCGTTAAGTTGTTAAGTTGCTCAGTATATAAAGAGTGTTTGTTTTCTCTGCCTGCGGGGCGTGAAGCAAAAATGTCTGAAAGCTCCGGAGGTGTTTCTGTTATCTTTCTGCAATAAACCTGTCTTTGGAAAGACAGGCTTCCCTGTGTCGTTATTTCTTTGCTGCTGAGACTCTGAAGCTTGTACTGCAACAAGAATCTCTGCACTGGACTTAATTAATGCTCTGCAAAGAGAACTGTTGCTGGTTGCGCAGTGGAAGCGTTTACTGGACCAGTACACAGACTCTCTTACAACACCCTTCACAGGACAATAGAGAACCCATAGCTCAGCGGCTGGGAACAGGATCCAGCCTAACCCCCACAGGCCAAATTTGACTCCCCATCTGTCAATCGGCTGATATTACAATGATGGCAGGCGACGCGGCGCTTTGGAGGCCCGACAAACAGCTGATTGTTACTTGAAAGAGTCGTGCAAACCTCTTTGCCAGACCCTTACTAAGAGCCCTGCACTGCCTCGTGAAGTCCCAACAATCAGCTGACAGTCTGTGCTTCGGAAGGAAGGTGTGTGTGTGATGCTTCTGCAGTGCCACCAACCGGCTGATCATCAAGACTTTGGAAGCACTGAACATGGGATCTGCTGGTCTGGGATCTGAACTTGGGGTCTGCAGCACTTCCAGAGCCCCAGCCCAGGCAGCTTTTGATCTACCCACATGACACCAGGTGATTGGCAGGTGGGTGTGGCTTGATCAAAATGGCTTGGTGGGCCAAATTATTACAGTCATACCTCGGGTTAAAGACACTTCAGATTGCGTTTTTTGGAGTTGTGGACTGCCGAAACCCAGACATACTGGAACGGGTTACTTCTGCGTTTCGGCAGCCGCGCATGTGCAGAAGCACTAAATCGCACTTTGCACATGCGCCAAAGTGCCGAAACACAACTCCCGCATGCGCAGACGCGGGTTGCGAACTCTGTGGGTTGTGAATGTGCATCCCGCATGGATCACGTTTGCAACCCGAGTGTCCACTGTATTATTATTACATTGTAGATGACTAGCCTCTCAAGTTAAGCTCTCCTGCTGAACTTACTCTTATCTCTGGCTCCCAGGGCGTCCGGCTCCACTGCCATTCTGTCATTTTCCTAAATGTGAGGGTTCTTGGTAACCTCAAAATCCTCCCAGGATTCTTTGGGAGGAGGCCCTACTAAACTGCTTTTAAGTGTATCATGCCATAGAGAGAGTTTAAAGTGTGAGGATTGGGAGTTTGCCTTTGAAATAACGGCTGCCCAGAAATCCCCTATGCCTCCTTTCCGAGGCTACAAACAAAGCAAGGATATATTCTTCAATCTGGCCTGCAAGCTGCTCGCAGTCGGCACCGATGGTCACGTAGTCATCTGTGAAGAAACAAGAAAACTGAAAGGTAGCCTAGACTACATTCCCTTAGCAAGCCGTTGCCTTCACATTTCGGCACCAGGTTCCCACTGCACTGAACCAGAGACTCACATTTAATGCAGTGTGCCCATCGGCGCCATTTGTCTACATACAAAATTATGGGGTTGGACTAGATGACCCCTGCGGGTCCCTTCCAAGCCTATGATTCTGTGAAAGCTCAGAATTTACTAGTGCTCGCTGTGAACACCAGCAAACACGGGCTGTTTTGAAAAGGGCACAGATTCAGGAATGCAGGGAAGACAGCCCTGATGGAAAGGAGAAGAGGTGAGGGAAAGACTCGGTCCTTTGCTCCTTACTGTCCGTCTGCAGAGCGGAAGTCAGCATTTCTCTGCATTTGTTGCGCACCGTATCGCACGTGACAGGCACTGGTGGGAAGGTGGTGATCTTGGGCGTGGTGGGGGTCTTCGGTGGGTCCTGCCTTTTGGCGGAGCTGGAAGAGAAAGGAAGCTGGTCAAAATTTCTCTGCTCATTTTGTGAAAGTCTAGGAGGAAGGTGGGCTTGCAGCTGGTAAAGGACCCCTGGACGGTTAAGCCCAGTCAAAGGCGACTATGGGATTGCGCCGCTCATCTCGCTTACAGGTCGAGGGACCCGGTGTTTGTCCAGAGACAGATTTTTCCGGTTTATGTGGCCAGCATGACTAAACCGCTTCAGAACATGGTGATGGAAACCAGAGCACACAGAAACGCCTTTTTACCTTCCCGTCACAGCGGTACCTATTTATCTACTTGTACTGGAGTGCTAGGTGGGCAGGAGCTGGGACAGAGCAACAGGGATTTGAACCGCCAACCTTTTGATTGTGCAAGCTCAAGAGGCTCAGTGGTTTAGACCACAGCGCCACCCGCGTCCCAGTTGGAGGGGGGGCTCTGAGTGAGAATTCAGACCAGCCTTTGACGTCCTTGAACCATCCAACTGATTTGGATTGCATCTCCCTGACTGGGGCTGATGGGAGTTATAGCACTGGTTTGGCAAAGGCTGATTTTGAGTTCACACAAGCTTTGGACAATCCAAAACCTTGAGAAACCAATGCAAACAGATGTAGAGTTTCTTAGCTGTAAACTTTTCTCCGCATCCACTGGTCAAACAACTGCCGAGTTCCTTTATAGTTGTGGTGTCCATCCTAGCCTCTTAATTTGTGCTGCACTAACTGTACTTCCAGACACAGCACAAAGGTAGCCTTATTATAGCACAATATTACAAGGTAGCCAACACCCCACATTTCTGGAACTGGAACCAGTTCAGAACGTGCACAGCCTCTCCTGATTCAGACATTGCAGAAAAATACTGATGGAGTCTCACCCCAAATCTCCTAATAATTGCTTTCAATGATTTCATCTAGATCAGGGGTGAGGAATCTTTCCCCCTAGAGCTTACACGCAATTGAGCATTTTCAACCATGAACAGGTGTTCTGGAAACAGCGTGAAGCATATTTCTAAAAATAATTTTATTATTTATATAACGCCCATCTTGACTGGGTTGCCCCAGCCACTCTGGGCAGCTCTCAACAATAAATCTCTCTCTCTCTCTCTCTCTCTCTCTCTCTCTCTCTCACACACACACACACACACACAGAGTTTTTTAAGAAGAGCATGGGTGGCCATGTGGAGGAGGAGGTACCCCAGGGCTAGGGATGGGATTGCTGAGTTTCTGCAGCCTCTTCAAACTATTCCCAGGAACTTTTGGGGGCTGGCCAGGTTCATGGCATGCTGCTAAAATGACCAGGGGCTCAGAGGTCCCCTCCAGCCAGTTGTATGGCTTGCACTGAAGCTTTCTGTGCACAAACAGCACAGCTTTCCGGCTGCACAACAGAACATCACCTTTCCCATGCAGTTCCTCCTGTGCCCTTAAATTTGATCTGTAGAATCCAGAGACTCCCATGGAGCAATTTTGGGGGTGCACTTTTGGGGGACTGTAGGAGGGAAAGAGAAAAGCGAGTTCCTGTTGCATGAGCAGAAGTCTGTTTGTGCAACGCTGGATTCTGCCCTATGGGTATATCTGCACTACAGATTTTTAAGTGACTTAATCAGCATTACTTTTTCCCAGGGAGTCCTGGGAAGTGGAGCACTGAGCAGGTCTACGGAGGAGATTGTAGAGTCCTCTGCACGCTCATCAAACCAGCTCCCAGTATGAAATCAGAGAAGTCTCCTTGGCAGGTATGCTCTGCAATTCCCTCGCCCACTTCTGCTATAGCCATTTTTGCTTTGTTTCATTCCCACAGAAAGCAGGAACGTGAACAAAGGTCTGTAAACATTTATCCCTCTTGCAAACCATGTCAAGAGCTCCCAACCTGGGGACCCCCTCCCACACTCTCATGGCACCTGGGATGAGATTTAGAACACCCCTGACATGCTTATTTCTTTGTGGCATCAACATTAGCTCCCATCCTTCTCCTGGGCATAGTCGGCCAATTGGTGCCAAAGAAGGACAGAACTTTTTTTATGTATGCTACAACAGCAGCAAGAATACTTATCGCAAAGTATTGGAAGACAGAGGATTTACCCACTCTGGAAGAATGGCAGATGAAGATGATTGAATATATGGGATTGGCAGAAATGACTGGCAGGATCCGTGACCAGGGAGAAGAGTCGGCGGAAGAAGATTGGAAGAAATTCAAGGATTATTTACAGAAATATTGTAAAATTAATGAATGTTAGAATGATGTCGGATAGAAACTAAGTGGTTTCCAGCTGTAATGTTTTAAGTGATATGGGTGGGGGAAGGTATAGAAATAGGTTAAAACCTATCGAAAAGGATTTGCTGAACTAACAATTTGAACTGGAATACAAAAAAGGGAGGTATGAGGAGGTCGGGGAAATATGTTAATGAAAAACAAGTACTGTGAACTTTATGTGTTTTTAACTATTTTGTATTTTTTGTTATTTTTCCTTTTTTTCCTCTTTTTGATTTTCTCTTATTGTATTAACTTTAAAAACTTTAATAAATATTATATATATAAAAAAAAACATTAGCTCCCATCCTAGAATCATGAGAGTTGGAAGGGACCCTAAGGCTCATCCAGTCCAACCCACTGCAATGCAGGAAAATGCAAGTTATCCCTTACAGGGATCGAAACTGCAGCCTTGACATTACCAGCACCATGTTCTAACCAACTGAGCTACCCAGTTGCATTAATCTTCCCATTCATCAGGTGTCGTATAGTTCCACCTTTGGCAGTGAAATGAGCGCAACAGGTTCTGTCTCTGAAATCTCCAGATAGGTTTCGGTCTCCCGTCTGAAACTGCAGAGAGCTGTTGTCAGTTAGTGTAGTCTATATCTGGCTTGCAGGCCAGATATAGCCTTCAGATGGTTCCCACTGGCCCGCACTTTATCCTCATTCCCTCCACCTTTAACGTCCCCCCTGTATCATTTCCTGCTGGTTGCAGAGGGATTTCTCTCCCTCCCACCCAGCCAGCCAGCCAGCCAGCCAGCCAACACAGAAATGCAGCAAATTGCAGGAGCAAAGGCCTAATCCTGATCAGGATCATAGCCTGTGTGGAGGTCATCCTTGCAGGGCTTGCTACCACCACCGATCAGTGGCGGCAGAAGCTTTGCTTGTTGCTTAGCAGCCGCATCTTTACCTGTACCATACCTGCCGTCACACGTCAGGTGTGGGCCAGGTGGACATGGTTTGGGCAATAACAGCTTTACAAATTTAACCCTGCCAGGCCTAATTTGGCCTGTGGACAAAGGTTCCCACTGCTGCTGTATAGGGTAATGTCTCTACACAGAGTGATCTAGTATCTTCAGTCATGAGGGCAACCAGCTGCCATAGGCAACACCACTGAAATATGATGCATCGGAACCGGGCAAACTAAGCCCTTTGACAGCACTTTCTTCCCAGTGAATGGGTAATTTAGAGGAACAGCCAACATACTGTGACTAGTGGACTGCCATCTCTAGAAACCAGTCACAGCATCAACCCTCTGCAATAATCTCTCAATACATTAGAAAATCCATCTGTTGGATATCTCGCACAAACCTAAAAAAACACAATTTGTTACAGAGACCGGTTTGGATACTTGAGAGACTTAGCCTTCTCTGTTGACTAGCAGTTTTAAAAGATGGCACTTTTACAATATATCTATGGTATTCTGACCTATATTTGCAGTGTTTCCCATTTTATTCACAGTATCTTCCGTAAACTCCTTAGGAATGTTTGTCAGAAATGTTAAGAAATATGTAACTTTCTAAATAAAATGCGCAGGAGACATCACTACGATATCCCCGTATACAAAAAAAGCCTCCACTTTCCCCTATGTCCCACTGTAATCTCTCTGTAATCCATGGCCTCATGCTGAGATAACAAAGTTATACAGAGCTTGTTTTGATGGCTGAACCACAATCCATGTGCTTTGAAAGCAATTGCCGGGCAGCTGTAAGAAAAGGCTGCAACAGATCTCCCAATGGGAATGTCAGGTCCCAGATTACGGCCACCCAAAAGCAGTAATTTCCACATCGCTTTCCCTGGAGCCCTTCCAATAGCTTGGCTGGAACCTATAAATGCTTATTACAACATCTTGCCACCTTCTGCTATCTCAAGTCAGCACTTCTGTTTGAATGTCCATAAAATGATATGCTCAAGGAAGCTACACATGAATGGCTGTCACTCGATTTGGGCAAGTGTAGGATTGGACCATAAAGAAGGCAGATTGCCGGAGAATTGATGCTTTTGAATTATGGTGCTGGAGGAGACTCTTGAGAGTCCCATGGACTGCAAGAAGATCAAACGCATCCATTCTGAAGGAAATCAGCCCTGAGTGATCACTGGAAGGACAGATCCTGAAGCTGAGGCTCCAATACTTTGGCCACCTCATGAGAAGAGAAGACTCCCTGGAAAAGACCCTGATGTTGGGAAAGATGGAGGGCACAAGGAGAAGGGGACGACAGAGGACGAGATGGTTGGACAGTGTCTTCGAGGCTACAAACATGAGTCTGACCAAAGTGCGGGAGGCAGTGGAAGACAGGAGTGCCTGCCATGCTCTGGTCCAGGGGGTCACGAAGAGTCGGACATGACTAAACGACTAAACAACAACAAAGGACTGGTACTTCAGCTCCGAGCATGAAAACTTTTGTTGCTTCCCAAGGACAGCCGGGCTACTCATAAAGCCAGCGTTCCAACCTGGTTAGAAGAACGCTGCTGCATTGAAAGCCTGTGTAGTTTGGATGGACTATCCATAATGATATGGGCAGGATGCAGAATTGATCTGCCTACATCGCAAACAGTTAAAAATGTCTCACTACACTTTTCTTTATGCCAAGACACAGTGGATGGGTGTGGCTCTTGAACCAGTTTATCTGCTAGTCGATCAGGGCTTGATCAGACCAGCGAATGACCCTGGGTTTTTCCACCCACCTTTTATTTTGGCCTTCCTCTACCATTGCTCAATTGAGCTGCTCTATAGGTCTCCAGGAAATTAAAAGACACCTGCTTCTTGGGAGAAAAGCAATGGCAAACCTAGAAAGCATCTTAAAAAGCAGAGACATCACCTTGCCAACAAAGGTCCGTCTAGTTAAAGCTATGGTTTTCCCGGTAGTGATGAATGTTAGTGAGAGCTGGACCGTAAAGAAGGCTGATCGCCGAAGAATTGATGCTTTTGAATTATGGTGCTGGAGGAGACTCTTAGAGTCCCATGGACTGCAAGAAGATCAAACCTCTCCATTCTGAAGGAAATCAGCCCTGAGTGCTCACTGGAAGGACAGATCCTGAAGCTGAGGCTCCAATACTTTGGCCGCCTCACGAGAAGAGAAGACTCCTTGGAAAAGACCCTGATGTTGGGAAAGATTGAGGGCACAAGGAGAAGGGGACGACAGAGGACAAGATGGTTGGACAGTGTTCTCGAAGCTACCAGCATGAGTCTGATCAAAGTGTGGGAGGCAGTGGAAGACAGGAGTGCCTGGCGTGCTCTGGTCCATGGGGTCACAAAGAGTTGGACACGACTAAACGACAAATAGGTCTCTAATTTGCACTTCCTCTCCACCAGGGCTGGGCGTTTCGGCTTTTCAACATTGTGCTTATCATCAGCCAAACATCACGATATAGTGACAAATCGCGATGTTGAAAAGCAAAGGGAGGAACAAGCTGCGTCAGCCCCAGAGCCTGTGAGGCGCCAGGGTGTAACCACCTCAACTCTATCGGCAGGAGTGGCGGCAGTTTCACCTCCAGGCGCTGGCAGCAGAGGGACTTGGGAGCGACGGTGGTTTCACCAGCGCCATTGCACTCTGGGCCTCAAACCAGTCCAATACATCACCCAGGCCTACTCTCCATTTATGGCACCCTGATCCTCATTTGATTGGAAGGTGGCAGCTATACAGAGTAGCAGATGGAGATTTCAGCCCCATAGTTTGATCACAGCCAACAGAAACAATATCTTTTCTTTTCTTGATTTTACAGCGTGCAAGTTTTAAACAAACATTTCCTAACACTTCAAGGCACATGGGAATTGGCGTTCCCTGGCGTTCAGAGGAGCTGTGGTTTTTAATTAAAGTAATTTGGGACAGAGGAAAACTCAAAACACACAGCTGCATTTTGTCTCAAGAAAGCCCAGTGACACTTTTCTCCTGAAGCAGTCAAGTAAGTAAAGGCTTAAGCCTGAATGATAGGTGCAAGTAATGAGAGTGCTGCTACCCTACAGACCAACATAGGAGCATAGTTCAATGAAGCTAGTTCAGTGAAGTGGCTGCCCCTATGGTTCTGACCATTTCAACCTCACCAACACAATTTGGAAAAGGAAGGGTTACTTACACTGAGATAGTTGGGCATGCTCAAACCTCATGAGGATCATGTCCTTCTACAACTGATGTCTACCAGTATGAACCCAGCCTAGACATCCTCTGAATATTTCCCAACCTGACAAACTAGGAAATGGAGCAAAATAATGGAAAATCTCAACTTCTTTCCTTCCTGGTTGAACAAAATTTTAGGTTCTGCCCCCTGTCACTGTGGAGAACAGTCTTAAGCTATAAAATCAGTGTCAGGTAAAGGGTCAAAATCCAGAGAGGTTTACAGAAGGCACCCAATGAGGAAGCAACCGCCAGTAGCTCTGAAGGCCGCACATCTCGTGTCCAGGAAGAAACACATCACCCCTTACTGCAAAAGTGTCACTTGAGAATGGGCCTCATATGGAGGGCTGGTCATTTCCGACCCCTGGCTATTAGGGCTGTGTGCTGGATTCGAACGAGGCCAGAGTCAACTCAGGCATAGGTGTCAGTCCTTAAGCGCTGGAAAAGTCATGTAAAGGCAGCCACAATTTTCACAGGTCAGGTTGGATTGGCCCAGAGTGATCTGTGGTTGGCAGGGGGGGGGGGGGAAAGACCTCAGGCAGGAGGAACAGGCAGGTTGGGCACAAAGCCACATGAAAGAGGCCAGGACCTACACTGGTTAAGGTGGGCCCAGCACCACAACTCTTCTTCCTACCTGACATGAGCCCATCCCTACCTATGCAAGGACAATGCCTCTGTTCAAGAGTCGTTGGATGGAGGCATAGATCCTGTGGGGTTCAGGTGCTGCTTAGCAAGAGGCTTTCCTGTGGGAAAGCAGCTTATGAACCAGCAGCGCCACACAGAATTGGATCCTCCCGCTTAACAGCTGCTAAGGGTAGGGTCTGATCCTCCCAGAGCCAGTCCTGTATGGTGCCATGCGCCACCCATCTTTTAAAAGGTTTCTTATGGAATGAAAAACCCAGTCTCGCCCCCCAACCCTGAATTGCTTGGGGATGATTTTAGGGTGGGGGGCTCCTGGGGTGGGGAAAATCACCCTGATCCAGGGGCCACAGGGCAGATTGCTATTAACAGTCTGGAGAAGAATGGTATCAACATAACCTGGAGCTGAGAAGTTGCGGGATTGTTGCATGCCATACACTTTCTATTTAAATAGAATTTTGTCCCATTGTTCCGCTGCAGCTGAGGAAAAAAGGACAACTTCTCTTTTGGTGTCAAAACTAAGTGGAAAGTGAAAACGGGAAAGAGTCTTGTGGCACCTTAAAGACTTAACAAATATTCATGCATATTTTTATTTTATACTATATATATTATACGCACACATCTGCTGAAGTGAATTGTAGTCCATGAAAGCTCATGCCATAATAAAATTTGTTAGACTTTACAGTGCCAAAAAGCACTCTGTTGCTTAAGCTGCAAGAGCCTAATACAGCCCCCCCCCCTCTGGGTAAGTGCACTTGGGGGAGGGAGGAGAGTACAGGTTAATACGTGGGGGATGGGGCAGAACCCAACACAAAATAAATCAACAAAAACGGAAGTGATGTTTTTATTAATAAAGGATGAGCATGAGAGAGAATAAAGGAGGAATGAAGGTGAATCAAATAATAAACAATGGTAATCAAAATAAACTCACAAAAGCCACTGAGTTTTGTAGACATTTATTTTTTTCCATTTACAACTATAGCATTAAAAAAAACACAATATGATACCACACTGATAGTTCTATCTGCAACCACTATTTTCTATTCCTCACCATCATGAATTAAGGGCAGCCTTAATTTGACTATACCAAGATCAAAAAGTTTCCCATTCCAACAGGCCAAGTAAAGAAATCAAAATTAATACCCAAAATGGAACGTTAGGGCGGGAAGAGGAATACGAGGTGCAAAAGTGCCACCTCTGGCTAACCGGAAACATTATTACCTTTGGTCTCTTGAGTCGCCACTCTCCTTTGAGGAGGAAGTTGGCAAGGAGGAATTCTTTTTCTTCTCGTCACTCTTATCCTCTGAGGCATCTGAATGCAGGGGAAAGGAGCAATGGCAAAGGAAGCAAGAAGTAGAAAAAGTTAAATCAAGAGGAACTGCAATCTTCTCTGCAGGGCATATGCCCAAGGCTGCCTGGCGTTTGATCACCCTTAAGTGAGCTTCTTTAGTGGCCCGGCCCTATAAAGTTCTAAAGCAACTGTTCCTAGGACAGTGTGACTACTTGATGTGGCCACAAATCGGATTGCCCTCCCCCTTCTGCTCCAGGGCCAGTCATCTGTCACATGACCCTGCTACACAAAGCAGCCGCTAAGACCTCAGCTCCCATGTTTCCTCATGAGATGCCACACTCAGAAAACAGCTTTAAACTTTAGGAGCAGGGCAACTGCTGTGACTCAGCTTACACACTCAACTAGCGCAATTATGTTCTATCAGCTTTCCCACTGCTTTTGCTGCGGGCACAAAGGTAGTTTTGTCACTAAAGCAGGCAGAGGAAGCCCCAATCCCCACCTACATGCTCATTTCAGCAACCTATGAGCCTTTGAGAATCAACCATGGGCACAAGCAAAAAAGAGGAGAGAGAGACGAGTGGACTGTTGCTTCCCTCCCCCCTTGACAGCTGATTGACCCCCACTAACGGCCACATATAACTGGGGTAGACAAATCCTTGCTCCCGTCTAGGAGGGCTTATCTTACGTTCTTGAGAATCTATCCAAACATGCTTAGCCCCTCACCAAGGAGTTTCTTCCAGGCCTTGATAAGCGATTTGGCAAGTGCGATCACATCTTCATCTGTGCTTTGCTTCCGGAGTGCATTGACAGACATCCCAATGCGAGTGGACTGCAGATCGTGAAGGAAGAAATCACCAGGTCATCATATGACCAGCTAGACTGAAATCTCCACAACAAGGAAACCAGTGGCCCAAACAAGTCGAAGCAGCAATAATTAAAGGCTAAGACCAAATCTCAGGTCGCACTAGCTTTACTCCATGAAACAGTAATTGTAATGCTGTGTGCTTTATAACCCTCTTATCATTCATCACAGCAAGGATTCTCCCCTCCCCTCCTTACCGCATAGGTCCTTGATTTTGTTCTTCACGGCTCTGGGACATCAAGGACTTCTTACAACTAGAGACAGGACACTGTACGACATAGTCCAAACACTAGAGCCCAGAGAGTCATGCAAAGGAACTGATAAGCAGCAGCGTCAGGAGAAAAGAAAATAAGCACTCCTTCGTGCAATTTCTAGTTCAGTTAAGGAATTCATGGCCACAGGATGAAAACTAGGAGATGGAACTTTTTTTCTGGCTCAGGAAAAAAAGAGAGAAGCCAATACTAGACTTATATGACTCTATAAGTCTAGTACAGTGGTGCCCCGCAAGACGAACGCCTCGCAAGACGAAAAACCCGCTAGACGAAAGGGTTTTCCGTTTTGGAGGCGCTTCGCAAAACGAATTTCCCTATGGGCTTCCTTCGCAAGACGAAAGCCCATAGGGAAATCTCCAGGGACAGCGGGGAAGTGCAGCGCGTCTTCCCCACTGTCCTCGGACCTCCTCCGAAGCCTGGCGATGGGGCGGAGAGCCCTCCTCCCCCCGCCAGGCTTCGGAGGGCTTCTCCGTAGCCTGGCGATGGGGCGGAGAGCCCTCCTCCCCCCGCCAGGCTTCGGAGGGCTTCTCCGAAGCCTGGCGATGGGGCGGAGAGCCCTCCTCCCCCCGCCAGGCTTCGGAGGGCTTCTCCGTAGCCTGGCGATGGGGCGGAGAGCCCTCCTCCCCCCGCCAGGCTTCGGAGGGCTTCTCCGAAGCCTGGCGATGGGGCGGAGAGCCCTCCTCCCCCCGCCAGACTTCGGAGAAGCCCTCCGAAGCCTGGCGGGGGGAGGAGGGCTCTCCGCCCCATCGCCAGCCTCCTCCGAAGGCTTGCGGTGGGAGGAGGGCTTTCCTCCCCACTGCCAACATTCAGAATGCTGTTCTGAATGTTGGCGGTGGGGAGGAAAAACCCTCCTCCCACCGCAAGTCCCGGGAACAGAGGAGAAGCGCTGCGTGCCTTCCCCTCTGTTCCCGGACCTGTCCTGAAGGCTTGCGGTGGGAGGAGGGCTTTCCTCCCCACTGCCAACATTCAGAATGCTGTTCTGAATGTTGGCGGTGGGGAGGAAAAACCCTCCTCCCACCGCAAGTCCCGGGAACAGAGGAGAAGCGCTGCGCGCCTTCCCCTCTGTTCCCGGACCTGTCCTGAAGGCTTGCGGTGGGAGGAGGGCTTTCCTCCCCACTGCCAACATTCAGAATGCTGTTCTGAATGTTGGCGGTGGGGAGGAAAAACCCTCCTCCCACCGCAAGTCCCGGGAACAGAGGAGAAGCGCTGCGCGCCTTCCCCTCTGTTCCCGGACCTGTCCTGAAGGCTTGCGGTGGGAGGAGGGCTTTCCTCCCCACTGCCAACATTCAGAATGCTGTTCTGAATGTTGGCGGTGGGGAGGAAAAACCCTCCTCCCACCGCAAGTCCCGGGAACAGAGGAGAAGCGCTGCGCGCCTTCCCCTCTGTTCCCGGACCTGTCCTGAAGGCTTGCGGTGGGGAGAAAAGTCCTTCTCCGCACCGCCAGCCTGGCAAGCGGTCTCCATAGGAACGCATTAATTGATTTTTAATGCATTCCTATGGGAAACCGTGCTTCGCAAGACGAAAAACTCGCAAGACGAAAAAACTTGCGGAACGAATTAATTTCGTCTTGCGAGGCACCACTGTATTGGCTTCTAGGCATAGCAGACACAAGGACAGTCTCCATGATCAGAGGTAGGATTCTGAGAGACTGCTGCTGTTGGGGGTGCCAGCCACTCTCATGCCCCCTGGGTGGATTAGATGAGCCTGGTCTGATCCACAAAGGCAGGTTGTATTATCAGTTCGGCTACCAAACACAGACATTGCCACCCTTTTTTTGGCCCAAGGGATGCAGTCGCCAGTAGCCAACCATCCAGGGGTATCATGTCAGAGCCTCTTGCTCCTCCTCAACTGACCTTTGTTGAGCAACCGGGGCAGGGTTGCTCCTCCTAACTCATTAAATCCAATGTCTAGGTAGGGAGCAAGTGAGCAACTACATTTTTTTTCTTTTTGTTGAATCTACCAAAATTGGGAGAGGATCTTGGGGGGGGCACCATATTAGGCCCCTGGGTCACACACCTGGCGATGGGAGTGCTTGAACTTGGGATCTTCTGCCTGCTCTACCACTGAGCTATGGTATTCCAATATGTGACCGTGCGGCCTACATGAAACAGACTAGCAGGTGTAGAGGGAGAATTCAGGCTGGCAGCAAGATAAAAGACAAATGGCATCCATCGGCATGAATTACCTGCAGCAAATCCAGAGTTATTGGCATACTTTTCAGCTCCTTCAGCAAATCCATTGCCCCTTCCTGGAAGGAAAAGGAATTCAACAAATTAACAGAAACTGACAAGCGAATTAAGTCCAAATTGCTTCTATGTGATCATCAGATAACAGGCACAGCAAATTAAGAACGGGATTCCTCAAACAGGCCAGTTGCGTCCAAAATCCTTTCTCGAAAAGAAAGATCCCCAGCCGAACCAGCAATTTTTGTTGCAGATGACTGCAGATGTAAACTGTGTAACTTTTCACAAATCAAGATAGATTCCAACTTTTTCCACTGTGAGGGGATTTTCACTCTGGCATGGATCAGTATGTGGCTGAAAATGCAGTCATTGCAGCGTAGGAGAAAAGCATGTTTGAGATATTCATTACATGTATATAATTAAGAAAATATTTCTGCACCAGCAAAACAAGCTGGAGTTTCCAAACCCAAAGACATTTGCATCTGTCTGGATGAGGAGAGAATCACCAATGCCAGCCAAATGGAAGGCTGGATCCACAAAAAGGGCATGGTGGGGGTTCACAAATACCAAACAAAAACAAAAAAAAGCCCTCAAATGATTTATAGAAATTTAGAAAATGAAGTTAAATAAAACCAGAGATTTTAAATGATCTTTAATAAAGCACCTGGTACCCTTGAATCTGTTCCTCCGCCTCTCAATTGATGAAGGAATCTGCACAGGCTGATTTTTTTCAATGCTAACCATACACACATCAGCCTGGAATCTATCAAGACTGGTCAGCAGCTCCTCTGCCCGTTCCATCAGACAGGGACTGACTTGCTCAGTTCAAAGAGTAAATATTCTGGACTCCTAGAAAAAGCAAGCTCTCTAGTGACCAGCTGCAAAGGCAGGGAAAGAGGCCTAACCCGACAGACTCACTGGCTTTTGATCTCTTACTCTCCATAAAGAGGGTCTGTTTCATCTCTGAAAGGGATGCAATCGCCAGAACAATCTGACAAGGAAAGAGGCCATGGAGAGCTCAATCTGAGCAAAGCTGCAAGGCCCAGGAACTACAGCAATATCCAGAATAAACAATCTGCTCTTTAACAAAGCTCAGTCCCTTTTCAGCTTTCTTAAAATCCATTTGAGCCAGGCCTCCCAGAAAAAACACAGGGAGGGCCAATTTCTGCTTTCACTGAAGGGTTTTTAATCACTTCTTTGAATAGCAGTATGGCCAAGATAACAGTAATATCCAAGAATTGGCTTTATTCCTTACCCATGGGCCATTCTGACCCCACATAAGGCAATCCAAAAGACAAAGGCTTTTTTTGGCCACAGAAATTAGGCCAGTGAAAGATATATTGGAGCTCATATGCTATTTTGAGCATCTTTGCAAAATACAATGTGTATTGCAAGAAAATGAAAACTTATTGTGACTGTTTGTATTTAATAGTTTAAAACGTTTATTTTGTACACTGCCCTTGAATCAAGCCTGATGAAGAGTGGTATATGAAAATCATTTAAATAAAACCAAGCCAAACAAAAACAACTCAGTCTGATTGCTACAAAGACAGCAGGAGGACTCTCTGCTGCTCTCAAGGAGGCGGGAAAGACTGGGAACAATTAGTGCTGGAACAGTACGCATTCCTTGTATAAAGCAGTTGTCTGGGAAGGGAAAAAAATCTGCATTCTGCTCTCTGCATGGAAAGGAAATTCTAAAAAGTGGAGCACCCAGAGGAATAGGACAAGAGAAAATAGGGTGTCCTGTCCACTTTTAGTTCTGGGTCCTGGCTTCAGTCCTTTCCTGCCCAGCCCGCCACTTGTTACCTTGAGGGTCTAGGGCCCTCAACAGAAAAAAAGGCTCCACAACCCTAGTCTGGCTGTTTTAAGAAAAAGCTAGCACACATTTGAAGCACCTACACTCACCGTCAAATCTATACTGCTACTCACGTTTCTTCTCTCATTCACAAATGACTGCCAACTGTACAAATCAACCAACTTTGGAATGAGAAGTGCTGTCCAATCAATCCCACAGCCTGGAGTTTAGACACCCAGATGTAGCCCCTGACATCTAGAAACAGCTCTTTGCCAAACCTGCTAAAAAGTATGCCTTATTACTTGAAGAATGGGTTCAAGTGGAAACCAACTGCTGAGAACAGAGAAATGTTGGTGTCCAGACATGGGCATGTATGGATTAAGGTAACTTACCTCAGGCAGCTCCACCTGCCATTTCTCATCTATGAAGACGTACAGGTCTTATTTCAGAAAGCGCATCATATGCACGGATCTTTTTCAGTCTGTACCTGAAAGTCAGTCTCTGCTTCAAGGCATGAATTAAAGGGCTGAAAGAGATCTGTGTATTCTTTCTCTCTTTATGTGCAGCATTGTGCACTACAAGGTGAAGAAGCGGGATTGCAGAGGCGATGAGAGCAGACGCAGCAGCCCTCACCCTGTATGAACTGCTTTAAATCAACAGGAGGAGTCATAGCTGTCAACGTTTCCCTTTTTTAAAGGGAAATTCCCTTATTCCGAATAGGATTCTTCGCAAGAAAAGGGAAAAGTTGACAGCTATGGAAGGAGTCTGTGTCCCCTTGACATGTCGTGAGACTACAGTTCGCATCTGCCCAACCAGCACAGTCAGTGGCCAGGGATGATGGGAGTTGTAGTCCAAGTAGTGCATAGGGGGCCTCAGGCACTCTCCCAACATCAGGAACCTTGAAAAGAGAAAGGGGGTGGGATTTTCTAGGTGGAGCTTACAGCTGATCAGAGCTGTACCACTTCAGCTGGGGGGTGGGGGGAGCTCACCTCAGTGAAAGCTCACCTATAAAAACGCCCTCCGCTTAAAACGTACACATAAGCAAATCCTGGCACTGGCTATTCAAATTAATTTATGTTTGTACCAGTAGAGTGTTCCATCTCAGGAGCCACCCCCCCCCCATGCCTGAAGTGGTACAGCCCACACTGCCTGAGCTCTCTCTCTCTTAGCCTGACCTACCTCGCAGGGTTCTAGTTACAGGTAGGAAGCCGTGTTGGTCTGCCATAGTTGAAACAAAATAAAAAAAAATTAAATTACTTTTAAAAAATCCTTCCAGTAGCACCTTAGAGACCAACTAAGTTAGTTATTAGGGACGCGGATGGTGCTGTGGGTTAAACCACAGAGCCTAGGACTTGCCGATCAGAAGGTCGGCGGTTCAAATCCCCGCGACGGGGTGAGCTCCTGTTGCTCGGTCCCTGCTCCTGCCAACTTAGCAGTTCAAAAGCACGCCAGTGAAAGTAGATAAGTAGGTACCGCTCCAGTGGGAAGGTAAAAGGCCACATGACCCAGAAGCTGTACGCCGGCTCCCTCGGCCAATAAAGCGAGATGAGCGCCAGAACCCTAGAGTCGGCCACGACTGGACCTAATGGTCAGGGGTCCCTTTACCTTTTTTAAGTTAGTTATTGGTATGAGCTTTCGTGTGAAAAAGTGTGCATGCACATGAAAGCTCATACCAATAACTAACTTAGTTGGTCTCGATGCTGCTACTGGAAGGAATTTATTTTATTTTGTTTCGACTACCTCGCAGGGTTATCGCAAGGAGGAAAAGTTGCACAACAGCCAAGGATGGGCAGGATACAGATGCAATAGGCCTGCATAAAATGAAATGAGCATATGCAAATGAGCACTACACAGGTCCTTATTGAAGAAGAAGAGAAGGGCAACCCTTTCCAACCAAGGGAGGGGGCGTGGCGAAAAGCAGCATGCAGAGCAGTAGGCGGGCGCGAGGGCGGAGCCAACTGCCGAGGAGCGCGAGGAGCGGTGGGCGGAGCCTTCACTACCTGCAGAGGGGCAAATGGCGATGCGGGCTTCGGCCGGCGGGGCGGAGCTAAAGGCTGGGAAGAAGAAAGCGAGGGAGCGTCGGGGAGGCGAGATGGGCGGGGCCACGTCTCCGCGGGGTGGGCGGGGCTAACTCCCTCAGGGCGGCGCGGGGAACGTTGTGGGCGGGGTTAAAAAGCTGAAGGATGGGAATGCAGAGCGCGGAGGGACTGGTGGGCGGGGCCAGTTCTTCACGAGACGCGGGCGGACGGTCGCCATGGAGACCAAGGGGGGGGACGCAGGGCGTCCGCTCCCTGGTCAAAACGGAAAAACGGGGGGGGAGGGAAGAGAGACGTTACCTGAGGAAGCTGAGGCGAAAGGCGGGGCTTTTTTGAAAAAGGCAACGGGAGCGCGCGCGCGCGCGACCCACCGAGGGGCGGGGCTACGACGCTCTGTGTGTGTTTGGGGGGAATCTTTCAGTCAGCGGCAGAAGAGGCTCACTCACCGCGTTTTTCTTGGCGACCATCTTGTCCAGCCGCTTGGCGATACGCACGACCTCCTCCTCCCCGCCCATGGCCGCCGGCTGCTCGGCTCGCCTAGGGCGCGTCGCGATGCGGCTGAGGGAGCCGTGCCGCAGTCCGGCGGGCCGCGGTGAGGAGCCGACGAGCTCGCACGCCGCCGCCTGATTCCGCCGTGCGCGCCGGCCCGAGGCACGACGGGAGACGTAGTCCCGTCGCGCCTCACGGGCCGCTTCAAGAGCGTGGCTCGGCGCGGGCCGGCTGCACTACCGCTCCCAGAAGCCAGCGCGCGCGGCACTGTTTTGGTCCGCGATGCATTGTGGGAGGTGTAGTTGGGCGCTTGGCGGTCCGCCGTGGTCGGCGGCTGAGAGGAGGACTACAAGCCCCATCAAGCGCCTCGGCACAGCGGCAGCTCCGAGCGGGTTGTGCGAGGCTGAGGGGAATACTAGATAGAAATATTTCGGGCGAAGACGACGACGGCGCTGCTGTGTTTAATTTATGTTGTGTGGCTTTCTACCATATGTTATAGCGCAACCAATAAAATTATTATTTATTTAACAAAAAGGGGGAAAGAAGAAGCACGGGGGGGGAGGGGTGTGGGAACGAAGCGTCCGTGAGGAGATAAAAACGTGAAACTCAGCCCACAAAAGAAAACACGAAAAGGCATGAAAGAAAAGCACGGATATAAAAGAATAGGGCTCAGGAAAAGGTGGTCGAGGGCCGCACAACCTGACGGGGTTTTTTATTTCGTAAAATGTAGATATCCTTGTGTATTGTCATAAAATAAAATGATTAGTAAAAACCCATTAAGACATTCAGAAAATTACGCCAAGAAGGCATGTATCCTCTATTCTCAGGCAAGCCAGTTATGGAGGGATCACGAATAGGCCCTGCAGTGTGGCCTGATCCAGGAAACCTTTCCTATTGGTGAAAAGCATTTGAGCACTCGGGGGAATTCAGCACATTGTGAAGACGCAACAACAGTGAGGAGTTTCAGAGGTGCCTGTTGCCAGCCAGAGCCTGGGTCCTCTCGGCGAAGCTGTGTTGGAAGAGAAGCCCTATTGAGAGGCACCGGAGGAGCCTGGCTACAGCATCATGCCATCATCCTGTTCTTTAAGTGACCAACCAGATGCCTGTGAGGAGCCCACAGCGCTATTCCACACAAGTGGTGTTCAGGTGGAATACCAGGGCCGGCCCACCCATGAGGCGAAGTGAGGTAACTGCCTCAGGCGGCAGGATCACCAGGACAGCGGATTGCTGTGTCAATCTTTCTTCCCCTCTGGTTCCTGATGTAGGTCATCCCTCACCCCTTCTTCCCAGGTGGGGGGAAGGATGCCATTTTGGGGTCTGCCTCAAGTGTCCAAAAATGCATTGAGCCGACCCTGAGGTAGAATGTACCCATTGCGTCTGGTAGCCATTGATCGCCTCATCCATGAATTTGTTTAATTCTCTTTTAAAGCCATCCAAGCTGGTGGCTATCACCACGCATCCTGAATCTTCCAACGTTCGGCTTCTTGTATTAGGCAAGAAGGGGAAAATACCTTTGTCAAGTTCCCTACATAACGTTTTTCTTGAATAACCTAATGGAACGTTTATTCCCCTACCAAATATTTCAGAAACTGACATGGGCAGTTTTGGGGGACATTTTGCTACCACAAGCCCAAATCCCAATATGTCATGGAATAAAAAAAATGTCCTAAAACCATGTGAATGTAACAAAAGATGGGCACTTCTCTGCTTGCTTGGGGCATTTTTGTTGTTGTTTGCAAAACCAGATGACTTGTGGGAGAAGAAGGAGGATAATAATCATTTATGGGATATTTTTGCCTCCCACACATTTTGTTTACAGTAAGAAAACCACATGGCAAGAGGCTAAAATTTGGGGACATTGTCCACCACTGTGATGTTTTCAGTTTGTCAGAGGGATGCAGAAAATATTACCCTTTTGATATTCTGTTGACATGACCTGTGGGGGGCGCTGAGTGGCAGGCTAAAGAGTCAGCAAACTAAAGAGGGTCATGGCTGATTTCTGTTTAAATCCAGAGCTGCCTCTATGGGAGAAGCAAGACCCTCTTTGAGTGTTAATGCTGTGAGTCTCTCCATTGTAAGCTCAGGTTGTATATGTGTGTGAATAAACCATATATCATAAAGACACCCCAATCTCCTGGTTAAGCATGCCTGGAACCCCTGGAATATCGCACCGCTCAGAGATTGGGGTGGCGTGCACAATATATTCCCTGACAGACTTACCTTTTGGACATCCCTGTACCCTTAAACAAGTCTCTCATCCTTTTTCACAGTGCACACTTTGTATATGGAAATGGTGACAGGAAAGATCAGCCCTACTTATGTATCTCCCCAGTGATTCCCAGTGTATATCACCCTGCCATCTACAATAAGGATAAGGAAGAAAAGTTTTGACCATGGAAGAAGATGGTGCTATATTGAATTTCTTTCATGGAACTAGACCCGTCACTAATGACCAACTTAAACTAACTTGAGCAGAAATCAGAACAAATTGGTTACGGCACAATCAGATGCTTAACTTAATAAACCAGGAATTTGTTGAAAGTACTTCATACCATAACCAATTTTGAAATCCTGGTTTACAACACAGGAAAAGGTGCCAAGGGATTGTTGTTGTTTAGTCATTTAGTCGTGTCCGACTCTTCGTGATGACATGGACCAGAGCACGCCAGGCACTCCTGTCTTCCACTGCCTCCCGCACTTTGGTCAGACTCATGGTGGTAGCTTCGAGAACACTGTCCAACCATCTCGTCCTCTGTCATCCCCTTCTCCTTGTGCCCTCCATCTTTCCCAACATCAGGGTCTTTTCCAGGGAGTCTTCTCTTCTCATGAGGTGGCCAACGTATTGGAGCCTCAGCTTCACGATCTGTCCTTCCAGTGAGCACTCAGGGCTGATTTCCTTCAGAATGGAGAGGTTTATCTTCTTGCAGTCCATGGGACTCTCAAGAGTCTCCTCCAAGGGATTAGTATCTACAATTTATGCGGCATTGCCAGATGTCCCCCGCCTACTCTTAAAATAACCTGGGAGGCAGATACCAGGATAGAGAGATTGGTTAACAGCTGGAATACTGTTTGGGACACAGTCTCAGTATATGTTAAAGAAATTTTTTTGAAAGCCACTCACAGTTATCCCAAATGTTCCAGAATGTTAGTCCTGTTAGCTGCAGGGGTTGTAGGTCTACGGCAGGAAGCAAGGAGCCTGTGGTCCTCCAGATGTTGTTGTACTACATATCCCATCATCCCTGACTATAGACCATGCTGGCTGGGACTGATGGAAGTTAAAGTCTCTGAAGGGCCACAGGTTCCCCATAGACTTATGGGAGACATGGATCCACCTTTTATGGGAACGTGAATTTGTTGCTTGGTTTTGGGAAATCATTAATTATGAAATTTTAATGATATTACATGAAAAATGTGTCACTGGTGCCACAGTTGATGTTCTTGAACATATTTGATGAGGGCAATGCAAGTATTCAAATGAAATAACTGACCTTTAGCTATGGTTTTAGCTGCCTCTCTCACCGAAGCTCATCACTGGAAAACAGGATTCACTCTCCATGGAAGATAGCAGTGCCTGAGAAAATAACTGAAGGTCAGGATAAAACAGACTCATTTTGTACAGTTTGGTATCCTTTGAAACTATACATCTCAGTAAGCTTTTACAAAATAGCCTTTTACATGCTGCAGTCAAATCTAACAGAGCTTTTGTTATTTGTCCCACCTGATGGAAATCTTTTGGTGGACTCCCTATGATTTTGTCCTTCTTCACTAATGATTTTGTAGATATACAGAAGTGTGGCACTTGTTCACTTGCTGGCATAATGTGCTTTGGACCCTGTGGAAGTGGGGAAAGCAGAAAAATGATGAGCAGTGCCTATCCTTGCCTGGGCCTCACATATATTGTGTTTACTTGAGTTCTATATGTTTCCTATTTTGTTTATTACATCAAATCAATGTTATTGAAACAAACAGGGATGCTTGTTTTTGTTAGCAGCCAGAAATTAGTGCATATACATTATTAGGCATTTGCAGACATCTCAAGTTCTTGCACTTCTCAATCCCATAAGCAATCTCCTGCCAATAAGGGTAGGGATGGAAAAATGTGCCGATTTTGGTTCCAGTTTCTCATTTTTCCAATCTTAAATTCAGTTCACCCCATTTCAGCATCAGTTTCTAATTTTAAAAAACCACATGAAAATCAGCATGCATTTTCATAGCTATTTTCCTTAATACAATGCATTTTTGTACATTCCTTTTCCCATTATACTTTTTTTCTTCTTCATAGCTTTCCCTAATGTATGCACTGTTGTGCAAATTTATTGGTTGGTGAACTCCATCACAAAATTCAGAGAGGTGTGAATTTTGAAGGTTTGCTGCATTTTGGATTTATATACAGTGGTACCTCAGGTTAAGTACTTAATTGGTTCTGGAGGTCCGTTTCTAACCTGAAACTGTTCTTAACTTGAAGCACCACTTTAGGTAATGGGGTCTCCTGCTGCGACTGCACTGCCGGAGCACGATTTCTGGTTGTTTTTTTTAAATGATATTTATTAAGAATTTGAAAATTACAGAAAATAAAGGAAAAAATTAGACATTACAATACAATACAAAAACAAAAACACTACATATATATAACAAACCAAAACAAAAACAATTAAAAACACATTCAATACTTTCAATATTATTATCTTTCATTAACTTGTTTCCGCGACTTCCTCACACCTCCCTTTTTTGTATTCCACTTCAATTAATTGTTTCAGCAAATCCTTTCCATCTTCCTTAATTCTCTGTCCTATAATTTATCTTAACACATTCTAACCTTATTTTTCCCTTTAATCCCTTTACAATTTATTGTACTTAATTCTTTATAGCATTTCTGCTAAAGCCATGTAACTTCATTCCAACATCTTTCTAACATTCATTAATTTTACAGTGTTTCTGTAAATAGTCTTTAATTTTTTTTCAATCTTCTTCCACCGACTCTTCTCCCTGGTCTTGGATTCTGCCAGTCATTTCCGCCAGTTCCATGTAGTCCATCAACTTCATCTGCCTGGAGCACGATTTCTGTTCTCATCCTGAAGCAAAGTTCTTAACCCGAGATACTATTTCTGGGTTAGCGGCGTCTGTAACCTGAAGTGTATGTAACCTGAAGCGTATGTAACCCAAGGTACCACTGTATTGAGCTGGACAGAGTAAATTGGGTGGGTTAATATTAAAATGCAAACTGAAATGAATTTCTCACCCATTCCTAAATTTATGCCACACACACTCATCAGTTTACACCCCCACCAGTCAAACAAAGCTGAAGGAGTTCTAGTGTATCTACAATATGCTAACTGAACAGTAGCATCTCTAAGATAGTTGAACACCAAGGTTGCAATCCTAAATAAACCTGTTTTCTAAGGAATAAGTCCCACAGAACTTAGCAGAACTGGCTTCTCAATAAACATACTTAGGCTTGCCATGTTAAATCCTTAGATGAAAGAAATAAAGCTGTCAGTTTTCCTGATTCGCTCCAAGAGCAACAGTACTTAAGAAGTCTCTGCAGGTGGCAATGTCGAGCTTTGTGATGAGCATTTGGGTACAGTCAACTGGTGTGGTCACTTTTGATCTTGCAGGAGAAGCTTTTCTCCTACTCCACTTTTCAATTTCAGTCTTGCAATATATTGGCCTTGCAGAACAAACAGTTGAGACGGTTGGGGATTATCTATGCTCCTGTTTGCCCCTGTCCTTAATCAGGAAAATAAAAAAAATCTGGTTATACGCCTCTTCTAAGCGGTGCCTTTTTGCTATAGATAAATAAATAAATAAAAATCACGAGATGCTGGTACTCATTTAAAAGTGGCATCCAGGTGTTGTGGGTGCCAGGACAAAATGGCTGCCATGGGCAGCCCCAAAAGCAAAGTGCTGTTGCTCCATACTGGTGAACACTGTCTTTCTCTCACACACCAAGTCCTGCTTCTAGTACAGAAAAGGCGGTGTTTAGTTTTCATAGGAAATTGATTACTTGCTATGGGCCTCCCCAGGCAGAAAGAGAAGGCAGAAACTGAAGCATAAGGGTATTGGGAATTGGAATCCTCTAGCATGTTTCCCCTTCTCTGTGCATCTGCGATGAAAGTGATTGTGGCCCTCGTGGATGGAATAATGGGATGCAGAAGCAGAGCAAATGAGGCCCGTGTGCAAGGCAGCAATCCTTGAAGAGAGCAGAACAGGAAACAGGCAAGAACACCGCAGTCTCTGGGATCAGGTACTGAGTCGCTGAATAAGGCACATCCCCAGCAACCAGCAAAACAGGTCACTAGCAGAACATTCAGCCGGTGTGGGCTGTTCAGAGGCAGGAAGTTTATGTAGGGCTCCTGGCCAATCTGGAAGCTGGGCTTGGAAGCCAATCAGGGTTTCGAAAAATGCACAAAAGGCAAAAAGACAAAAGAGATGAGACTCTGCTCCTTGTCCAACTGGCTAAGGATTCTGGGCTCTGTCTGCAGGACTGGTGGCCAGAGCAGGTCAGCTTCTATGAGCAAATGTGTCCCCCCCCCTCCACCCAACACTTCTTCTAGACCAGGGGTCTGCAACCTTTAAGACAAAAAGAGCAACTTGGACCCGTTTCCAAAGGAAAAAAAAATGGGAGCCGCGAAACTCGTCATTATAAAAATAACTTTTTTGTCACTTTTTATTATTTCTTTGTTTGACCCCTCAGAATTACTCCTCCTCATGGAAATAAACGTTAAATTAACAAGTTACCTTTGTGTGTGTGTGTGTGTGTTCTTCACTCCCCTTCAAAACAGTGACCAGCGTACATGCCCCCTTTCAATGCAGTGACCAGCATACATGCCCCTTACAATGTAGCAGACGGGCGGGAAGGAGATGTTGGGACGGTGCGTGACTAACGCACGCACCGCCCCATGCGACGTTACAGCCAGTACAGCGCCCGCCACAATGGGGAGTGTCGGGGCGCACAATGCGCCTCCTCCCCTCGCTAGTATCCGCCCCGGAGCCGCGACAAAGGTTCCGGAGCCGCGGGTTGCAGACCCCTGTTCTCCAGAGGCTCCGGAGCCGCGGGTTGCAGACCCCTGTTCTAGACAGAGAACAGAAAATGAAGGCTATGTGGCCACATCAATATATGTTCACCCTGCATCAGCCAGAATCGTGGTATGGGGTGATGAGAGTTTCCTCCCCCGTTTTGACCACGTAATATGTGGATTTCAAGATACGTCAGTTTTTTAAAGAATGGAATTAAAGGTCAGCCTTGAAACCTTAGCTACATACATTCTCATTAGAGGATGTGTGCGCGCGCACGGGCATGAGATTCTTCCAGGGATCCCAGAACAATGAGCTTCAGTGTAGTACGGATTAGGCAATGGTCCAGACCAGAATCTGGAAACAGTACAGTACTTGGCAACGTTCCACCCCATGGCAAAATCCAGGCTCTATAGAAAGCCACACTTTAGAGAACGGGGAGCCAAAGGCCTCTAAGCAAGAGAGCAGATTGAGAATAGGTGTGAGCTGATTGGGTTCAAGACACTTCACGGCCACCCCACAGAAGCCCTTGTCT
Organism: Podarcis melisellensis; assembly: GCF_964234715.1. Taxonomy (NCBI): domain Eukaryota; kingdom Metazoa; phylum Chordata; class Lepidosauria; order Squamata; family Lacertidae; genus Podarcis; species Podarcis melisellensis. The sequence continues at coordinate 6,530,973 of NC_138538.1, read as the reverse complement.
ACACAAAGGATGTTCTGCTGCCGCAGGGACAGTAAAATGTGCTTTGTATCATCTGAGCTCCAACATGGCTTGTAACCACAGACCCTGCCTGGGATGTTTCCCACATTCCAGGGTGCTCCTTCACTCCGAGGACATACAATCCACACTCCATCTTTTAGAAATGTGGACGTAGATAATTGCAACCCCCTCACTCAAGCTCACTGCTTTTAGGGATTGGGGTTTTTTCTCCCCCATGTGCCATGTCTAGTGTGGGGTTAAGAGTATATAGTAAGGGGCCCCTCATTTAAAACTTGTTCACTAAGACTAGACTACACTCCTGTATATATGTACCAGGGATAACTAGTGGTGTGCCAAAAGCTATCCCCTAGTTTCCCAAAAGTCTTCTTCCCCTGTATAATAGGCTTCTGTTTTTTCTGATGTGCAGTGTCTCTCTTAAATCACAAGGCTACTCCTGCCCAGAGTTAGAAAATGTAGGGAAATAACCAAAAATGCCCAAGCAAAGCCAAACTCATTGAGGTCCCGTTCACTGCATTGGGAGCGACTGCTCAATTGAAACCAAATACTTTTATTTATTGTAAAATTGGTATACTGTAATGCTTTCCCCTTTTCTAAATAACTATCAAAGCAGTTCACACAAAAAGCCGACAGGCTCCACATTTCCATGCTGGCCTGTAAATTCATTGTGAATTTCTCCTAATATATCCATCTTTGTATGCAATTTTGCCTAAGTTTCTGTTATACAATACATTTTAATGCACACTTTACCCTAGTATATGCATTTCAGGACATGCTATTTGGCTGGAGAACTGCACTGCAAAATTCTGAGAAATGCAGATTTCGAAGGATGGTTGTGTTCTGATACACTATTGTTTCAAAAAAAATTACCAGTGTGTAAGGTCTGCCTATAAATGCCAACTCAATCAAACATCTCCCCCATCGCATCCCTAGCCTGATCCTGTCAAGATTCTAGTTGAAGGCAGGGTATAAATCCACTAAATAAATAAACAAAGGCTGCTCAACTGGCTTATATGTGTGTTATATGAAGCCTTGCAAAGTCAGCCAGACCACCTCATTCTGCATTCCCTGCAGCTTCCAAGCTAGTAGGAAGGGCAGCTCCTGATAAAGAATCTTGCAGTAATCCAGTCTGGAGGAGAAAGCCACCAATATCTCTGCCTCCATGGTTGGAGGTAGTAATGTTTCTTAATACCAGTTGCTGGAAACCACTGGAGGGGAGAGTGCTCTTGTGCTTGTGTGTTTCCCACAGGTATCTAGTTGACCACTGTGAGAACAGGGTTCTGGACTAGATGGGCAACTGGCCTGATCCAGGAGGCTCTTCCTATGTTCATACATTCCAAAGAGGCTCGCATCAAACTGCAGCCATAAATATTGCTTCACTTTTGCTAAGTTGTGCCCATAAGATTTAAAGCAGTTGTTTAAGACTTAGACCGCTGTAACCAATCCTGGTCTTCTCTTGGATATTTTGAGATTTATGTATGCTGCTGTGGCTTGTCGATGGTTACTTGCTATGCACTATTTTAATGGCTTAATTTTTGTGTGTTGAGCATTCTTAGGAAATGTTTTGTGCTTTTAATTTTGAGTGTAGCCTGGGGCATCTTGCATAAAAATGTAAAAACAAAAACAAAAAAACCATATAAGCAAAACATTAAAATGTTAATGCACAGTAAATAATTTATCTGCTCTTGGGGATGATAAAAAGACATCGGAATGTTGAATGCAACACTTACGCATGTGTCTTGATGCCATCAACTTTGAGGATCAAGAGTCTAGGCAACTAGAAACCAAGAGCTGCCTGCAGTTACTCAATGAGGGATAGGAACTTGGTGCATCTTCCAAGGTGTAGTTCCCCCCACACCCCAAAAATCTTTAAAGAGCACCTAGTTAAGCTATGAAATTCGCTCCTACGGGCAGTAGCTATGACCTCCAACTTCGATGGCTTTAAATGGGGGTTAGAAAGATTCATGGAAGATAAGGCTATGAGTGACTGCTAACCATGGTGGCTGTGTTCTCCCTCCTCTGTCAAAGAAACCATGGTTCTGAATACCAACTGCTGGGAATCAACAAATGGGAAGAGTCCTATTGCACACATAACCTGGTTGTGGGCTTCCCAGAGGCATCTAGTAGATTCCTGTGAGAACAGGATGTTGGACTAAATGGGATTTTGGGCTTTTCTTAGGTTCTTATGACGTATTTAGTTCTGATACTTTGAACAAACTCTTAGTCTAAGCCCTAGCTAAGCTGTGACTCAAAATTAATATTCCATCGCTCTGGTCCATGGGGTCACGAAGAGTCGGACACGACTAAACGACTAAACAACAACAACATATAAGGTATTGCAAGTGTTCAAAGGTTTTTTCATAATGATCTCAGCCATCTTTACAACAGCCCTGTGCAGTATGACCATATTCTTTCCCACATATTGCAGATGGAAGGCTGAGAGACAATGGCTGGACTTCATAGCTGGGGGAGGGGGAGGTATGGGCTAGAGATCTCCCAGCTCCCAGCTCATAGTCTTGCCCCACTCCATGCTGCCAGGTTCCCCCCAAACGGTCCTTCCTTCCGACCTTCAGCACAGAATGACTTCCCAGGCTAGGGAGAGTCAGCTTCACCCAGGACTGTCTGGAAGGCTCAGCAACATTTGGATGCCCTCAACCATGAATCAGCTGCCGTGGCGTCGTCCGGCTCTGCCCCCTGAATACATAAGGTCCCTGCCAGCAAATCTGGGTGGAGGCAGAGGGAGAGGAAACCCCACCTCCACAAAAGCTGACCTGTTGCAGGAGGAGCAGCTATTTCCAGGAAGATGAGAGAGAGGTTCCCGCTCATTTGGCAGGAAGGACCTTTTGGCTCCTATCAAACCTGGCAGCCTATGTGTGCATGGGAAAGAGCTAGAACATGTTACTTTATTCATTTGTTTATAGCCCAACTCTTCCTCCAAGGAGCTTGAAGTGGTGTGCATGGTTTCCCGCTCCTCATTTTATCCTCACACCAACTCTGCAAGGTAGGTTGGGCTGAGAGGCAGTAACTGGCCTAGACTCACCCAGTGAGCTTCATGGTCTAGTGGCAATTTGAATCCTGGTCTCCCAAGTCATAGTCAAACACCACTACACCACATTAGCTCTTTAGGACTGATGTATAGCCCAGACCGAGAGACGCAGGTGGCGCTGTGAGTTAAACTGATCAGAAGGTTGGCGGTTCGAATCCCCACGACGGGTGAGCTCCCATTGCTCAGTCCCTGCTCCTGCAAACCTAGCAGTTTGAAAGCATGTCAAAGTGCAAGTAGATAAATAGGTTCCGCTCCGGCGGGAAGGTAAACGGCGTTTCCGTGCGCTGCTCTGGTTTGCCAGAAGCGGCTTAGTCATGCTGGCCACATGACCCGGAAGCTGTACGCTGGCTCCCTTGGTGAGATGAGCACCGCAACCCCAGAGTCAGCCACGACTGGACCTTTATAGCCCAGACCACGTTAGGGTCCCTCCCCAGTGTCAGTATTTTCTGGGAGATATTCAAGGACAATGGTTACTAGCCATGATAGTAACTCTGCCTCCAGGGTCAGAGGCAGTAATGATTCAGAATACCAGTTGCTGGAAACCACAGGAGGAAAGAGTGGTCTTGTGGTCTGGCCCAGCTTGCATTTCCCAAAAGCAACTGGTTGGCCACTGTGACGACAGAATGCTGGATTGGATGGGCCATTGACCTGATCCAGCAGGAATTTCTTATAGAATCATAGAATCATAGAGTTGGAAGAGACCACAAGGGCCAACGAGTCCAACCCCCTGCCAAGCAGGAAACACCACCAGAGCACTCCTGACATACGGTTGGCAAGCCTCTGCTTAAAGACCTCCAAAGAAGGAGACTCCACCACACTCCTTGGCAGCAAATTCCACTGTCGAACAGATCTTACTGTCAGGAAGTTCTTCCTAATGTTTAGGTGGAATGTCTTATGTTGTTATGTTGCTGGAAGTTAAGGTTTTGCACAATTGGGTTAAAGTCTAATGCAACAAATTAACTTTTTTTAAAAAAAGACTTTTTGCTGTTTGTAAAGTAACAGGGAAATGCACAAGGAATTATTAAGAGGAAGATGTGTAAACACCCCACCAATAAATCAGAATGTTTCATTGTCATATAACTGCCCCATAATCAAATCAGAACAAATGGTCAGTGAAGACTGGGCATAGTCTAACTACCGTGTAAGCTTTGTGCAAGTAAACCAGGATGAATGATGAATAAACATCATCTGGAAGGGCCCTTAGATCACGGGAAGATGTCTAGTTCAGTTTTGTCTAAACAGGCCTTCCTCAGCTTGGTATCCCTCAGATGTTTTGAATTAAAGCTGTGTTTACAGTCCCGTTTACTGTGCACACACTGCATTTTCAGTGCTCAGTTTTCAATCTGTGTTCACATAGCATTGTCCGAAATGGGTATGTGTCCTGTACTTTGCTATAAAATACTACCCTTTGATGCATTGTTTCTCAAAGCAACTTCACACAAATTGGAGTCCTTAAGCCTTTCTTAATTCAGCTTTAGCTAAGGCATGAACACTTCTGTATAGGGTAAAGACGTTCCTGTGGCAAAACATGGGGGGCGCACAGGGTTGGTTGCCCTGGGCACAAAATTGTTACCAGAGCAAAATTTCAACACCCAGTGTTGCCTCAATACAGCTGCATGCTTCCGTTGCTGGGCTCCTTTGAAAATGACCTCTCCATGCAAACCAGAAAGTGACTTCTCCAGACAACAGAACAACTCTTTTCTTCTTAGCTCTGCAGCTGCAATCTCCTGGGTGACATGAATGCCATTAGGATGTTGAATGTGCAGGCATACTCCATTTGTTTCCCTCTCTCCCATCCCTGGGTGCTGGCAACCCATGTTATGCCACTGAAGACATTCTAGCACTAGGGGGAAAGCTCACTGTCCTCTAAGGGGGTGATGTAAAAAAAACACCTCTACATCTCCCATTAGCCCCAGTCAGCACACAGCTCTGGGGTGCTTCCATACTTGGCCAGAACTACCAAACTTAGGAGGGCCCATAGCTTAGTGGGAGAGCACATGCATTGCATGCAGATGGACCCAGGTTCAATTTCTAGATAAGGCTGCGAAAACCTGCTGTCTGAGACCCTAGAGAGCTGCTGCTGGTTAATGTAGACCAGAGTGCTGGTGGCAAGTGGCGGGGAGGGATGGTATATAAAAGGAGAAATCCCTGGCTGCCAAGATCCAGGTTTGGGGCAAGTACTCTTTGCTTAGAGAAACCATGGGGCTGTCTGCACTTGCTCAATAAGGGAAATCAGTTTGCAACGCCATTAACCAAGAAATTCACAGGAGTTTGGTGTTGCAATTTTCCTGTGCTTTTCCCACACCACCTCCAGTCATGTGATGAAATTTGGGGTGGTATCTTGCTATACTTTTCTTTCCTGTAATCTAAAAAACCATGGTGATATATTGATCAAAAATCCCCAGTTCCATAATGCAACCGCTACTGCAATGTAAAAGGAATATCAGAAATAGGAACAGAAGCATCATCATCATCATTTATTTATACCCCGCCCATCTGGCTGAGTTTCCCCACTAGCATTATAAGCAGTAAAGCTAACACATTAAGCCTGAATGCACCCTCAGTTTCTCATTTTTCCAGACTGAAGTCCTGTTCTCCACATTTCTAGATTGGTTTGCAATTTTTGAAAAATATCATGAAAATTCATGAGCATTTTACAGTAGTGCTAATTTCTCCTAACGTGCATATTTTACTGTGGAATTTTACCTGATATTCACAATTTTGCAAAGCAATTGTGGGTTTTTTTGTGTTAATATCACTAATATATGCACTCATATGCACACTTAATACCCCAGTAATATGCATATTTGTAGATGTGACTTGGTAGGAGTACTGCACTGCAAAATTCAGAGCAGTGCGAATTTTCAAGGGTTGTTGTGTTTTGGAAGGCATGAATCAGGTAAAGTTGCCTTGAAGTGCAAACGGAATCAAATTTATCCGCCAGCCCCTACTCTTTTGGTGAAGCAGGTGGGTTGCAAACTTGTGGCCCATAGCAGAGTGCTGTACATGCGCAAAACATCTCCCCAGCTATTATTTTGTGCAGAGCTGACGTCTTCCTTTTGCCTAGCTGCACCCATAGAAAATGCAGGTCGTGCCATTGCTATTTGTGTTCCTCATCGCTTGTGCCCCTCCCTTCCCCTCCCCGCAGCCTTTCTCTTCTCTCTCCGTTTGGCGTCCTTGACCCAGAGAAGCCCGGCGTTCATATACTTCCCTTTGGGCCTCTGCCGAAACCCTCCTTGCATCGGCGCCACTGCAAAGCTGGCTGTGGGAAGGTGGGGGCTCCTGAACTCTCACAAAGGGCTTTCCCATTTAATGCTTCCTATACCACACACACACACACACACACACACACACACACACACACACATCCCAGAGACATCAGCAAAGCAGGAACAGAGAAGTGGGAAGCGGGTAGTCAGTGTTTTCTCAGATTCGTCTAAGCCCTTGGCTTTCAGGTTTTCGAGACTGTGAACATGGGAGACTTTCTTATTTACCTGTGTACATATATCGGGACGCGGGTGGTGCTGTGGGTTAAACCACAAAGCCTAGGGCTTGCCGATCAGAAGGTTGGCGGTTCGAATCCCCCATGACGGGGTGAGCTCCTGTTGCTCGGTCCCTGCTCCTGCCAACCTAGCAGTTCGAAAGCACGTCAAAGTGCAAGTAGATAAATAGGTACCACTCCAGTGGGAAGGTAAACGGCATTTCCGTGTGCTGCTCTGGTTTCGCCAGAAGCGGCTTAGTCATGCTGGCCACATGACCCAGAAGCTGTCTGCAGACAAATACCAGCTCCCTTGGCCTGTAAAGCGAGATGAGCGCCACAACCCCAGAGTTGTTCACGACTGGACCTAATGGTCAGGGGTCCCTTTACCTTTACTTTCCATATATCTTTTGGAAGATGGCTTAGCTGTCTCTCCATCCTTTTGTCTGTATTTGGACACTTATTAAGATATCTTCGCCAAGCCCAACACAAGGGTTCCTGTGGTGGAGCAAGCGGTCTTCATCAGTTTCTAGATGCCAGGCATCACCTGACTAGCAAAAGCCTTCTTCTGCAATGGCAATGGGGCTTTCATCCCCACTTCTGCCCCTGACCACCCCCACCCCCACCAAATTGGCTCTGAGACATCTTTGGGAACTAATGCTATTCTAGGCTGCATCCACAGAAATGTAGCATCCAGATCAAGGGAAGTAATAGTATCACTCTATTCTGCCTTGGTCAGACCATACCTGGAATATTGTGTCCAGTTCTGGGCACCACAATTTAAGATGTTGACAAGCTGGAATGTGTACAGAGGTGGGTAGCTAAGATGATCAATGATCTAGAAGCCAAGCCTTATGAGGAGTAGAGTCATAGAATCATAGAGTTGGAAGAGACCACAAGGGCCATCGAGTCCAACCCCCTGCCAAGCAGGAAACACCATCAGAGCACTCCTGACATATGGTTGTCAAGCCTCTGCTTAAAGACCTCCAAAGAAGGAGACTCCACCACACTCCTTGGCAGCAAATTCCACTGTCAAACAGCTCTTACTGTCAGGAAGTTCTTCCTAATGTTTAGGTGGAATCTTCTTTCTTGTAGTTTGGATCCATTGCTCCGTGTCCGCTTCTCTGGAGCAGCAGAAAACAACCTTTCTCCCTCCTCTATGTGACATCCTTTTATATATTTGAACATGGCTATCATATCACCCCTTAACCTCCTCTTCTCCAGGCTAAACATGCCCAGCTCCCTTAGCCGTTCCTCATAAGGCATCGTTTCCAGGCCTTTGACCATTTTGGTTGCCCAATGGTTTCAAGTTGCAAGAAAGGAGATTCTGACTACAAATCAGAAAAAACTTTCTGACAGTAAGCGCTGTTTGACAGTGGAATGGTCTCCCTTGGGAGGTTGTGGACTCTCCTTCTTTGGAGGTTTTTAAGCAGTGTTTGGAAGGCCATCTGTCATGGATGCTTTAGCTGAGATTCCTCCACTGCAGGGGGCTGGACTAGAGGACCCTTGTGGTTCCCTTCCAGCTCTTCAATTCTATGCTTCTATTATTACACCCCTTACACTTATCAATGTTAGACAGTGACTTTCCATAAAGGCATTTTGGAGTTCAATATACTTGAAACCTTTTTTTCCCCTTGATCAATCTAAATTTTAAGTCTAAGAAAACGTTCCTTATAGATTCTTTAGCGATTTTGCATTGTTTAGGTTGTATAACACATTCCGGTTCTCTATTCCACTCCTCTCTAAGCTCCTGAACTTCTACTTTAAACCTCTTGATGCCCATAGGAATGAGTTGCATGAATTCCCAGAATCCACTGTCAGAGTCATGTTAGGGAAGTTGTGATGGGCATACAGGAGTTTGATGTGAAATTTTTTGACAAAGCATCGCTTAGACTAAAGAGAAATCAGCTCAGAAAGAAACCTTCACTAGAATCCACAGTTTTAGATGTGGGAGAATTCAGCTCTAAGTGGATGCAGATACTGAAATCCCCTTTGTGTGTGTGTGTGTGTGTGGGTGGGTGTGGGTGTGGGTGTGTCCCCTCTGTGTTTAGGAATGAAATTCCTTGAAGTGAATGCAATCTGCATTCATTCACAGTAAGTTGTTTTAAGTCTGCAAAATATATGTATTTAATTATATATATTTTTGATGCATCCCTTTGTTTGACATTTCCTAATGTTGTTATCATGAAGTGCAAAGAGGTTTAGAACCCTCTGGGGAAATGACTAATTGATGGGCCATTAGCTGCTTCATATACTATGAAAGCTAACACACAGGGAAGTTTAAAAATAAGGTATTTGCTTTTGGCTAACAGGTGCCTCTTTTTCTTTTCTTATTCCTGAAGTGCTGCTTGTTGCTAGAGGCAGCATATATGCACTAAAGCTGCAATCCCAGCTTCGTCTACTCAGGAGTAAATCACATTTAATTCAGTGAAGCTTATTCACAGACAAGTGGGTTTAGAATTTCAGCCTTAATCTACTTCCTATTCTGAATTATATATAAAAAAGGAAATAATTACTAATTATTGTTCTTTTCACATGGAAATAAATAATCTCTCTTGGCTTTTATCTGTGCTCTTCCATTAAAGTCCCAACCTCTGTGTGAAAGTGGGAAGAACCACCTGGATTTGACTGCCCATTTTGACCTCTCTACATATGTGTGTTTTACAGGTAACATTGAATTTAAAATTCCGCCTCCCCCAATCCCCAGCTTTATTGGCATAACTAAATTATCCTCTCTGGTGCTCAAGTGAGGGAAATGAGATAAGATGACAATTTCATACTGAATTGGGAAATCAAGCTAGTGAGAGTGGCTGTAATCCTAATGTCGTTTACCTGGGAGTAAGTCTCAATGAAGTCATAAATGAGTAGGCTTGGTTAGATTTGCAAAACGGACCTTTATTTAGGACTGACTCACCCATGAGGCAAGGTGAGGCGACTGCCTCAGACGGCAAGAGATTCCAATGTAGATCTATCTTTTCCTCTTGTTCCTGATGTAGATCTTCCCTGGTGGCGAGGGGGGCACAATTTTGGGGTCTGTCTCAGGTGCCAAAACATTGGATCGGCCGAGCACCTGAACACCTGAGGGAGAGACTATGAGTGGGAGGAAAATTAGGCTAGTGAAGAGCCCTTCTGCTCCCTGAGGCTGTTGAGCACTGGCGGGGGGCTAACCTTTTTCATCCCAAGGGGGAGAACAGCATTCACACATTAGAAGCAAAAAATCTGAAACTGAACCAGCACTGACAACCGAGTTGTGACCACAGTTATTATAATGGTCAGAAGTTTCCCCTCTGACTGCCCAGACATCTCCATCTCTGCTCCTAGCCAAGGTGGGGTCTCAAGAAGCCTGAGGCACGCTTGTAGCTTGAACAATGACGGCCTCCTTCCCCGACCCACACAATTCCCAGAAATGCACAGCCTCCTGCTAACATCTCTCTTGGGAGGCGCATGCCAGCCAGCTGGCCTTGCCGGCACCATTGCAAAAGAAAACTCCCTTCCACCTAATGGCAAAGGAAGCCTGCAGTGGTCTTGAACAAGTGGTCTTTTGGGGTTTCTCACAGCAGCCACAAAATGGGGAGTCTGGAGGGATGGCGGGCGTGGAGGGCGTTTGGTAAGAATGATGGGAAGAGCGACTGTTGGCATTCTAGCTGGGAAGTTGATAAGTATATGATCTGGTGTGTGATTTCGCCCACACCCACTGTGCTCTCCCAACTTGCGACTCCTCTAACCATTGGTACTCAGAGCGCAATACCACCTCCAACAGAACATAGCCATCATCATTATTAGCCATTGATAGACCCAACCTTCATGACCCAACTGCCGCATTAAGCAGTTGGTCCCTTACCTTTCCTGCCCCGATCTGGCCACAGTGATCCATGCGACAGTCACCTCCAGGCTTGACTACTGTAATTCACTCTACGCGGGGCTGCCCTTGAAACTGTCCCACAAACTCCAGCGGGTGCAGAATGCTTCAGCGAGGCTCCTCACTGGGTCCCTGCCATGGGAGCATATTCACCCAGTGCTTTACCAGTTGCACGGGCTCCCAGTGGAGTATAGGGTCAGGTTCAAGCTGCTGGTCTTGACCTTTAAAGCCCTTTGTGGCTTAGGGCCCTCACATTTACAGGATCGCCCCTCCTGGTATGCCCCGCAGAGGACCTTAAGGTCCATGAACAACCATAGTTTAGAGGTCCCGGGTGCTAAGGAAGTCAGACTATTCTCCACCAGGGCCAGGGCCTTCTCAGTGATGGCTCCGACCTGGTGGAATGCACTGTCCCATGAGACTAGGGCCCGTCAGGATTTAACCTCCTTCCGTTGGGCCTGTAAGACAGAGCTATTCCACCTGGCCTTTAATTTGAATTCAGTCTGATCTTTTATTTCCCTTCTCTTCCCTCCCCCTCCCCTTTTATGAAGATCACTCGCTCTGAGACCCCACAGCTAATTCTCCCCTGGCCTCCTCACTGGCCCAAGTATGACCAATTCAGCCAGCTAGCCCTGAGGATTATCTAATTGATTTTTGATTTTTGAATTTATTGTTATTCATTCTTTTATACTGCTTTTATAATTAAGTGTTTTAAAGTGTTTTACATTTGTTATTAGATGCCCTGAGCCCAGTTTTTGAACAAGGAAGGGTGGGGTATAAATAAAAATTTATTGTGATGTTGATGATGATGATGATGATGATGATGAATCATAGAATCATAGAATCATAGAGTTGGAAGAGACCACAAGGGCCATCCATCGAGTCCAACCCCCTGCCAAGCAGGAAACACCATCAGAGCACTCCTGACATATGGCTGCTTAAAGACCTCCAAAGAAGGAGACTCTACCACACTCCTTGGCAGCAAATTCCACTGTTGAACAGCTCTTACTGTCAGGAAGTTCTTCCTAATGTTTAGGTGGAATCTTCTTTCTTGTAGTTTGGATCCATTGCTCCGTGTCCACTTCTCTGGAGCAGCAGAAAACAACCTTTCCCTCCTCTATGTGACATCCTTTTATATATTTGAACATGGCTATCATATCACCGCTTAACCTCCTCTTCTCCAGGCTAAACATGCCCAGCTCCCTTAGCCGTTCCTCATAAGGCATCGTTTCCAGGCCTTTGACCATTTTGGTTGCCCTCCTCTGGACACGTTCCAGTTTGTCAGTGTCCTTCTTGAACTGTGGTGCCCAGAACTGGACACAGTACTCCAGGTGAGGTCTGACCAGAGCAGAATACAGTGGCACTATTACTTCCCTTGATCTAGATGCTATACTCCTATTGATGCAGCCCAGAATTGCATTGGCTTTTTTAGCTGCCACGTCACACTGGTGGCTCATGTCAAGTTTGTGGTCAACCAAGACTCCTAGATCCTTTTCACATGTACTGCTCTCAAGCCAGGTGTCACCCATCTTGTATTTGTGCCTCTCATTATTTTTTTTGCCCAAGTGCAATACTTTACATTTCTCCCTGTAAAAATTCATCTAGTTTGTTTTGGCTCAGTTTTCTAATCTGTCAAGTTCGTTTTGAAGTGTGATCCTGTCCTCTGGGGTGTTAGCCACCCCTCCCAGTTTGGTGTCATCTGCAAATTTGATCAGGATGCCCTTGAGTCCATCATTCAAGTCGTTGATAAAGATGTTGAATAAGACCGGGCCCAAGACAGAACCCTGTGGCACCCCACTAGTCACTCTTCTCCAGGATGAAGAGGAACCATTGATGAGCACCCTTTGGGTTCGGTCAGTCAGCCAGTTACAAATCCACTGAGTGGTAGCATAGTCAAGTCTGCATTTTACCAGCTTCTTTACAAGAATATCATGGGGCACCTTGTCAAATGCCTTGCTGAAATCAAGGTAGGCTACATCCACTGCGTTCCCTTCATCTACCAGCCTTGTAATTCTGTCAAAAAACGAGATCAGGTTAGTCTGACATGACTTATTTTTCAGAAATCCATGAAGAATCTCTCTTATTTTTCATCCACGTTGGCGGTCATTACTGCCTCCAGTGGGAGCGAAGAATTGATCAACGGGAAAACTTATAAACACCATGCAAACAAATCAGGACAAATGCTCTCTTTTCCTAGCCATTCAGAAAGCATCCATGAGCCATTTCGCCTGGCCATCAAACCTGAACCACTTTAAGTTTAAGAAGCCCTTCTGGGCTCTGTTAAACTTCTCCTGTCCAACAATATAACCCCCCAACTATCTGAAGTGCAGTTCTACCACAGCCATAGGTAAAGGTAAAGGGACCCCTGGCCATTAGGTCCAGTCGTGACCAACTCTGGGGTTGCGGCGCTCATCTCGCTTTACTGGCTGAGGGAGCCGGCGTACAGCTTCCAGGTCATGTGGCCAGCATGACAAAGCCGCTTCTGGCGAACCAGAGCAGCACACGGAAATGCCATTTACCTTCCCGCTGGAGCGGTACCTATTTATCTACTTGCACTTTGACATGCTTTCAAACTGCTAGGTTGGCAGGAGCAGGGACCAAGCAATGGGAGCTCACCCTGTTGCGGGGATTCGAACCGCCGACCTTCTGATTGGCAAGTCCTAGGCTCTGTGGTTTTAACCCACAGCGCGACCCGCCACCACAGCCATACAATATGATTATTATGAATCAGCCCCTCTCTACTGTAGGGAATGTATCTATATATTTGTTCATCTTGACATTTATTAGAATTTGGAGTTGATTTTTATTGTCTGTGGTAGATTTCATCCTTTCAAGTCTACATGTGTTTGGGAAAGCTTGAGTGTCTGTCCCCAAATGCTGGTTTGGAATCAAATTACATTTTCAAAGTACCAGAAATTTTGGAGATTGAATGGATTCCTAACATAGGAATTCCAATTCAGTTGCAATTATTTACCCTTTCAAGAAACCCTTCTTTTCCCTCTTTAACACCCACATGCACAAAGCCAATTTGGATGAGAACTAGCACCTTGGCAAGTCCAGCTACTTGCCAAAGCTGGCTGGCAACAGAGGTTTATTTTTAGTGCACAAATGACAGCAACTATAAACTCTTTTTAATGTAGACATACTCCTGATGCTTTTGTACTATTGGCTCTGAACCATTCCCAAAGTACGACTTTTTCCTTTGGGAACAAAACAAAAAAAGAGGCAAAAAAGACACGCTCCAGAAATCTGCTATCCCCTGTTTTTGATTTTGACAGCATCTTCCTGGCTTGGAATCGCCTGCAGTGTGCCCCGCAGACCGCCCACAGCTCACGGGCTCCTTCTCCCATCATTGTTGACTCCACAATGAAGACTGTTTGTATTGTTCCTTCCCAGAAGTCTTGCCAATTGCACATGTGTCTCCAGCTGATAGCAAGAAGCTTTGGCAAGGTTCACGCTCCATCAGATAAGCTTTCAGGACTTTATTCCTTCACCTCTAGCATATCCCAGGTCCAGAGGGCAGGGAGTCGGACTTTACATTTATTTATTTTTCTCCTTTTTTAAAAAAAAAAACCCACAAAAAGCAGCTTCAACCACAGATGATGGGCACATTTCTCCACTTCCATTGTGAATCCCATAGACTTTGCATCAGGTCATGTAAATCCAGGAATACAGCCTCACACCCAAGTCCACCTAGTGCAGTACTGTCTACACCAAACATCTCAGTTGGTTAGAGTGCGGTGCTGATAATGCCAAGGTTGCAGGTTCGAGCCCCGCATGGGGCAGCTGCATATTTCTGCATTGCAGGGGGTTGGACTAGATGATCCTCAGGGTCCCTTCCAACTCTATGATCCCCAACCTGGTGCCCTCTAGATGTTGTTGGACTACAGCTCCCATCATCTGCATTCTCCCCTAAAAGGTTTCGATTTTGCAGCTGGGGAGAGCTCATTGATCCAGCTCTCTTTCTGTTTACCTGTGCATCTTTCACCTGCTAAGGTTGGTGTATTTCCTCAATGGAGATAACCTGGCCCAGGTTATCAGTGCTCTAGTCCTTTTGAGATTAGGCAGCTGCAATGCATTGTTTGTGCTGCTGCCTTTGCAGACTGCTCATAAATGGCTGCTTGGCCCATATGTAGCTGCAAGATGACCAGCTGGGATTCACAGATAGGGGGATTGCCAGGGCTGCATACCTAGCCTAGCATCCCACCCTCATCACTGTGAAGTGTAGGTGGGTTCCCACAAGGCAAGACACAGTGATAACAGCAAGAACCTTTATTGAACCACATAACTGGGAAACAGGGGCAAAACAACTGCTTATATACATTTCTGAAAGCCTGGGCCACTCCCACTCCCAACGTGATTGGCTATCTAAACTTCCAAGCTGCGAATCACAGCTCAGAGTTCAAGGGCCAATGGCAGAGGCCCAAATCCTGAAATGTCCTGTGATTGGACATCATGTATCAAATCAGAACACAGGAGCTGAGAATCCTTAGTCCAGACTTAAGCTCAGGCGAACACAGACCACTGAATACATAACAGGGATATCTTGCCAGGATTCAGAACCACACTGGCTGCTGGTCTGTTTCCAAGCAGAATACAATGTACCTTAAAGACTTAAAACAGTTTAGAGGCTGGGTACCCAAAGGGCAATGTCTCCTCTATGTCTCCTGCCACCTGAGGTCAGGTGAGTGGTGACCAATAAAATGGCCTTCTCAGTGGTGGCCCCACAACTCTAGTATTCCTGCCCTGGGGGGCTGGCCTGGCACTGACCTTGGCATCTTTCTGGTGCCAGGCAAATGTCCCAGGATGACACAGCTATTGTGTAAATAAAGCTGGTTTTAATCCAACAATTTTGTGAATTTCACTGTTTCAACTATCTTTTTTTGTTTGTTTGTTTTAATTGTTCCTCTAATTTAGCTTATCATTTGGTGCTTCCAGATAACTTGTTTACTGAGCATTCATCTTCATTTGTTTATTATTATCTATTAAATTTGTTTGCACGGAGACCAGAAGCCATTGGCTATTAAGTGAGCGTTGACTCTGATTCATTTTGCAAGGAAGTTAGATGACATTGCCTCAAAGTCTTATTCCACACTTTCCATGCCATTTCTCCCTCACTTTCCTTATTGTAAATGGTCTGTTCTTTTGTTGAGCAAGACCACCCAATGAACCTGAATTTGCCAGTCTGTGATTGAATCGCACCTGAAAATAGCAACAGTCTCAAACTGCCTGTTGGTTTTATTTTCTAATTGCTCTGTTTTTATCTGTTTTGTGCCCTGGGGATTTTGCAAAGCCATAGATAGACACACAGATACTAGATGGATGATTGATTGATTGATTGATTGATGATAGAGATGATAGATAGATGATAGATAGATAGATGATAGATAGATAGATGATAGATAGATTAGATGATAGATAGATAGATGATAGATAGATAGATAGATAGATAGATAGATAGATAGATAGATAGATAGATAGATGGATGATAGATAGATAGATATAGATAGATAGAAAGATAGATGAGAGAGAGAGATGATAGATAGATATTTGCCTAACCTACAGTGGTGTAGTAAAGATTGCTGAGATAACGTTCGTGAACACTCAAAGAGCATAGCATACATGCTGCTTGTGGTGGATTAGGCAGCATCACACCAACATCATGGAGCCCAATTTTGCATATGGCCCTGCCTACTACTTGCATGTGGCCCCTGAAAAGTTGCCCAGGCTGGAAAAGATTACCCAGCTCTGCAATAGGACATTTGGGGGGATGGGGATATTGAGAACTCTTCTTGGGCCTGCATTTTTTAATGTTCTGCCATCCTCATCAGCCAGCAAGTTCACAGGCTCCCAGTTTCTCTCAGCCTCAGTCTTCATTCCACTCTAGTCTGTATTATGGGCATAAGGCTACTGGCCTGTCGTACAAGGCTGTTTTGAAAGAAGGGATATGAGAAGGGCTTTGAACCCTTAAGGAAAATGCAACATGCATGCAACTGCAAGCATATTACATACAAACTATTGTCAATCAATCAGTTTCCTTTATTTGCATGCAGAGAATACAAAAACACATGGGTCAGAGCATAAAACTGGCACTTGTTCATAAAAGGAGATAAAACTATACAGATACAATAATGTTAAAAGGCACCTCTCAGGTCTTTTAATGACGTAGCTTCATGGCAGCACTCAGAAATTTTGCTACGTTCTCCATACTAACACGGTATTAGTTGTGAGAGTGAGCCCATTCACACATGCCCACCTGTAACTTTGTGAAGAGATGCCCTGCATGTCTGAACGACCCTGGAGAGACCTGACACCAAAGACCAGTGGCGTAGCGTGGGGGGTGTAGGGGGGCCCGGCCACACCGGGCGCAACATCTGGGGGTTAGGGTTAGGGGGCGCAAATCCACGGGTTAGGGGGCGCAAATTACTTGCCTTGCCCCGGGTGCTGACAACCCACCCTACGCCACTGCCAAAGACAGAACTTTTGCTTTGCCTCCAACACGATTCTTTCCTTCAACCCACTCTGTCCACATTTAGGGCACAAGCCCTAAAGCCCTGAGCAAACCGAGTGCATGTACAAACTGTCCCCAAACACACAAATGCCCTGTGGGAATTATGGGCTTTTGAAATAAAGGGACCTGCGTTATCTCATCTGCGTATGTGTTGCTGTGCCAGCGCCCACACCCAGACCACAGCGCCTGTGGAAAGGAAAAGTGTTTTCTCTGCAAGAACCTTTCTCTGAAGGCTTCTGCCAAGGTCCAAAAATAAAAGGAAAGAGAGGGCTTTGGTTTCAAAGCAATCTCACCAGGAAAAAGAGAGAGCCTTGTTTCTCTTTAAGCCGGAAAGACACACTCTATCAAAATGGCCCTGACACACATCCTGCCCCCTGGACGAGTGTTATTTATAAAGAGGCGACAGACCTGGAGTGATGGCCTCCTGGTTGCTCTGTCCATCTTCCAGCCACATTCTCAGACCAGAAACTCCTCAACAGCGTTCCCCAACCTGGTGCCCTCATAAGAAGAGCCTGCTGGATAACACATCAAGAGTGTGGTGTTAGCCTTCTTCCCAAGGATGCTGGATTAATCGGACAGGACGGAAAAATGGAGCCACTGGGGCTCCATCTTCTGATATATATCACACCCTGTTGCTTAATTTTAACTAAATAAATTGCAATCATTTATTATTTTGTGATATATATTTGTTCAATACAGTATAGCTTTCGCGTTTCAGGTCTTTATGTTGCTTATGCACCTTGGAGACTGCCATGTTTATTGCAACTTGTGTTTTTATTGGGTTACAACTCCACTGAGGAGGACCTGTTGGATTGATTTTGTTTGCTGTTGTATTCCCCCCCCCCCCAATATGCCTTACCTTTTGGGCACAGAATGGGATCCCTCCAAGGCAACTGTCAATCCAAAAAAATGGCTAATCATAAAATAATAGCAGACTGATTTTTGTAAAGCCACAATGTAACGTAAGGGAGGCGGGCGGCGCTGTGGGTTAAACCACAGAGCCTAGGGCTTGCTGATCAGAAGGTCAACAGTTTGAATCCCTGCGACGGGGTGAGCAGCTGTTGCTCGGTCCCTGCTCCTGCCAACCTAGCAGTTCAAAAGCATATCAAAGTGCAAGTAGATAAACAGGTACCGCTCCAGCAGGAAGGTAAATGGCATTTCCGTGCGCTGCTCTGGTTCGCCAGGAGTGGCTTAGTTATGCTGGCCACATGACCCGGAAGCTGTACGCCGGCTCCCTCAGCCAATAAAGCAAGATGAGCACCGCAAACCCAGAGTTGGTCACGACTGGACCTAATGGTCAGGGGTCCCTTTACCTTTACAATGTAATATCAGCAGAAAGTGGGGGGACAGGGGGTCAGTTTGAACGCAGTGCACAAATGCACAGTGAAATTACAAGGTTTTCAGTTGTTTCCAAAGGCTACAGGGAGCTGAGATGTGGAAAAATTCAATATTCTTGGCATTTTAACAAGAAACTCCCGGATCATAGCATCATAAAGATGACCACTAGGATCATCTAGTCCAACTGCCTGCAATGCAGGAATCTTTTGCCCAACATGGGACTTGAACCCACAGCCATGAGTCTCATCAACCACTGTGCGAACCAAACTACAGCTGTCCTTCAAAGTCTACACTGCTGTTCTTCAGTGAGCAAGACTGTATTAGAGGAAATCATGCATTAGAATGCACCTGTTTGTGAAAATAACATGCAGTTATGCATTACGTTCAGGGCAGGCATAGGCAAACTCGACCCTCCAGATGTTTCGGGACTACAACTCCTTGCCAACAAAGGTCCGTATAGTTAAGGCTATGGTTTTCCCAGTAGTGATGTATGGAAGTGAGAGCTGGACCATAAGGAAGGCTGATCGCCGAAGAATTGGTGCTTTTGAATTATGGTGCTGGAGGAGACTCTTGAGAGTCCCATGGACTGCAAGAAGATCAAACCTCTTCATTCTGAAGGAAATCAGCCCTGAGTGCTCACTGGAAGGACGGATCCTGAAGCTGAGGCTCCAATACGTTGGCCACCTCATGAGAAGAGAAGACTCCCTGGAAAAGACCCTGATATTGGGAAAGATGGAGGGCACAAGGAGAAGGGGACGACAGAGGATGAAATGGTTGGACAGTGTTCTCGAAGCTACCAGCATGAGTTTGACCAAACTGCGGGAGGCAGTGGAAGACAGGAGTGCCTGGCGTGCTCTGGTCCAGGGGGTCACGAAGAGTCGGACACGACTAAACAACTAAACGACAACAATACAGAAATACTTTTGATCCAATCTTAGTCATCCTTAGAGTAGACCTATTGAAATGAATGGGACTTCCTGTTCAGTCGAGTGTCTTTTATCTTGGACCCCAGTGGTCTGAAGAAATGGGTCAGTGCATTGGGCTGCTAACCAGAAGGTTGGTGGTTCGAGCACACCCAGGACAGAAGTGGGCAGGATTCCTGCATGGCAGGGGGTTGGACTAGATGACCCTCAAGGTCCCTTCCAACTTTCAATCCCATGTTTCTCTCACTCTCAGTATGACAAAATGTGGATGATGATTTACTATGGCAAGGCAGATTTCCTTTGGTGAAAACACTGCATTCGTGCAGCTGGTGGACTATAGATTGAAGGGTATCCGAATAAAATATCCTTTCATTAGAGCCCTCATTGTGGCAAATCCCTTGCATTGCAGGGGTTGGACTGGATGACCTTTGGGTTCCCTTCCAACTCTACAGCTCTATGATTCCATAACCTCTGATCTACCTTTTATCATGAGCATCAACTCCCTTCGACGTTACAGAGAGCATTATTCATCTGCAGAGGGGTTCGACTAAACTTTAACCTACAGAACATGGTGCTTTTTTATTTGGTGGGAAGATTCCCCCCACCCCGCTCCCATATGAAGGAGGTTTTTTTGCATTTCAATGGATTTTCCTCCCTAAAGCGAACATCGAAAGAACAAAATATAAACCCGTCCTTCCAGCTTAATATTTCTAATTAATGACTCTGCAATACGATCCGGATATACGAAACGTCAGAAAGATCCTTGGTTCTATCACATCCTTATGAGTCAGACAAAACATGGGAGAAGACAGGGTTGCGGGGAGGCAAAAATTAAAGAATTAAGCCCCCTCCACCCAAAAAATGAGTTTGATGAAAGGGATGTAAGAGCCAGCCATCGTAGAATAAAGGTTTTCAGACTGCAGCCATCTGCAGTGAACCAGTGAGGTAATGGTCTGTTATAAGTTATAACACATCAAGGACCTCAAGCACTGAGGAGGAACAGAAAACCTTTCCCAGATGGAGGCATCCCAGATTATTTAGATCACACACATCTGAACAGAGGGGAGAGCTCTCCCATTCTTTCCCCCTGCAATCCTGGCTCCATTCAAACAGTGCTCCAGGCAGATGGATGACCTCCCTTTTGGCATTATTATTATTTTGGTCAGGCCGTTGTATTCCCAAGAAAACCAGTGACACGGGCACTTCTTCTTTTTTTAATGCACACATGCATTTTGCGTATTTCATCCAAGTTGCATGACTCTTTGTTCCATACCAAGTGGGTTGCTTGCTTTTAGCAAAATTTAGAAGGGTTTCTACCTTGGTGGGTTTTGCAAAGAGCGGTTGCAGGAAGAGTGACGATGACTTTGAGAAGAGCAGAAGCAGCTGGGAAGGGAGGAGTTCGGGGGTATTTTTTTTAAAAAATATTTTATAAGTCGTATCTCCTTGTTTCTCAGTTTGATGCTTTTACATGGTTTTGCATGCTTCGTGGCATTTTATGCATTGTGCCTTGCTGTTATTTTTTATTGATAATAGTTTATTAATATTTTATTGTAATTGATGTGTTAACTGTTTAATTATTATTTTCTGATATTTAATCTTACTGTTTAGGGACACGGGTGGTGCTGTGGGTTAAACCACGGAGCCTAGGGCTTGCCAATCAGAAGGTTGGCGGTTTGAATCCCCATGACGGGGTGAGCTCCTGTTGCTCGGTCCCAGCTCCTGCCAACCTAGCAGTTTGAAAACATGTAAAAGTGCAAGTAAATAAATAGGTACCTCTCCGGCGGGAAGGTAAATGGCATTTCTGTGCGCCACTCTGGTTCGCCAGAAGCGGCTTCGTCATGCTGGCCTCATGACCTGGAAGCTGTACGCCGGCTCCCTCGGCCAATAAAGCGAGATGAGCGCCTCAACCCGAGAGTCGTCCACAACTAGACCTAATGGTCAGGGGTCCCTTTACCTTACTCTTACAGTTTACTATTATATTGTAATGGATTATTGAATATTGCTTTATTTGATGTATTGGATCAGATTGCTATTACGTGTATGATCTTTGCTGTCTATTTTGTTGTTTCCTCAGCTTGTATACGACCTTGTGCATAGTAAGATAGAAAGGCGAATTAAAAGTGAAATGAAATGAAATGATGAAGGTTTACACAAAGGGTGTTGGCAGGAACAGTGGCATATCGTGGGGGGCTGTGGTTTTTTTGAGAGGGCTCAATCAGGCGCCCCAACAACAGACAGGGATCCCTCTTTGAGGTTGGAGCCATGGGGAGGGAAGCCACGCCTTCAGGGCCTAACTCTGGCACCCGAGGGAACTGTGGAGGCAGCTTACTCATGCAACAGACCAACGCTGCCAGCCAGACACAGCTCCACTCTCGCCCTGTCCTCTGCTGGGCTCCGGCCCACGAGGGTCTGAGTGTGCCCTCGAAGCAGTGGCCAAAAAAATACATTTTGCACATTATTTTCACTGGTACACGCATTCCCATACTGTATGTGATTTAAGCATCGTTGTACACATTTCTTGGCTGGAGAACTGTGATGCAAACTGCAGAGAAGTGTGAATATGAAAGGAAGGCTGTGTTTCAAATCACAGATTGTTTCAGAAAGTGCAGATTGCGTAGATTCACCTTTCAACGTGAACCGAATCAAATTGCTTCCACACCCCTTGGTCCCACCAATCAGAATAGGACAAAGAACGGGGATGGGAAGAGTGAGTGTGAGGGAGCCCTGTTGCAGGATTACAAGAGTAGAATCATAGAACTGTAGAGCTGAAAGAGGAACGCGGGTGGCGCTCTGGTCTAAACCACCGAGCCTCTTGGGCTTGCCGATCGAAAGGTTGGCAGTTCGAATCTGCATGAAGGGGTGAGCTCCTGTTGCATTGTCTCAGCCTCTGCAGTTTGAAATCACACCAGTGCAAGTAGATAAATAGGTGCGGCTGCGGGAAGGTAAATAATAATAATAATAATAATAATAATAATAATAATAATAATAATAATAAATTTGTTTATATCCCGCCCTCCGCAGCCGAAGCCGGGCTCAGAGTGGCTAACAACAATAACAGTAACACAGTTTACATAAAATCACAATCAATTAAGTGAAATGCATTCTGCAATCAATTCAAAATCAAATTAATGGCAACCATTGGGCTAGAGTTCTGTGAGGATTACCGAAGGAGGGGGTCAGACTGTGCCTTGGCCAAAGGCCTGGTGGAACAGCTCTGTCTTGCAGGCCCTGCGGGACTTGACATCCTTCCGCAGGGCCTGCAAGACAGAGCTGTTCCACCAAATCGGGGCCACGACTGAAAAAGCCCTGGCTTTGGTTGAGGCCAGCCTAACCTCCCTGTGGCCCGGGATCTCCAAGATGTTTTTATTTGAAGACCGTAAGGTCCTCCATGGGACATACCAGGAGAGGCGGTCCTGTAGGTACGAGGGTCCTAGGTCTAGATCCTAGGTCCCATGGCGTTTCCGTGTGCTCTGGCATTCGTCACGGTTTTCTGTTGCGCAAGAAGCGGTTTAGTCATGCTGGCCACATGACCCAGAAAGCTGTCTGTGGATAAATGGTGGATAAATGGCCATTCCAGACCCTGCTATACAAGCAGAAGTGCTTGTGTGGACTTCCACTGACGGAACTCAATCCTTGATTCCTGCCCATCTTCTGGAAGCGACCAAATTCCTAATAAGATGGTGAAAATGAACCCCATTTCTACCAATATAGTCCAGGGGTGCTCCTGAATCCATCTCTGTCACTAAAGGCCCAGTGACCTCAGTGGCTAGCTGTGCATTTTGCCAGCTGTGGCCAGAAGTAAAAACCACTTTTGTGCACCCGTGGGTAACTTTCAGGCTGCATTACTGCATTGCACTCTGTATCACTCTGTGCATTGCATTCTGGCCATTTACAGATAGGTAGCCGTGTTGGTCTGCCATAGTCAAAACAAAAAAAATTCCTTCCAGTAGCACCTTAAAGACCAACTAAGTTAGTTCTTGGTATGAGCTTTCGTGTGCATGCACACTTCTTCAGATACACTATGTATCTGAAGAAGTGTGCATGCACACGAAAGCTCATACCAAGAAATAACTTAGTTGGTCTTTAAGGTGCTACTGGAAGGAATTTTTTTTTGTTTTGATTCTGGCCATTGACATTGGCCCAAATCCAAGACTCCACCTCCTGGGTCTGAAATCCTGCCTGAGTTGCGTGACCCACGTGAGATTGTGGACCCGGGAAAGGCATGGTGCCCCAAAACACACATTTTGGGACACCGCCGAGATCACAGACTGAGATCTCAGCAGGAAATTGCAGAAGAGCAAGGTGTCCAAAATTGCCACCATATTCTTGTGTGGAAAAACAAGATGCGCCAGTTTTTCTGGGGCAGTTGATAGGTATGAAAATGCAGCGGCTTGATTGCTTCCTGGAGCAGACTAACCACCGTGCTACAACTGTTTGAAAGAATTGCAAGCTAAGTTCAAGGAGCTGGCATCAAGGTACAGAACCCTGATTCAGCCTGGGAGCAGAATACCTGAAAGATCATCTTACCCCTTGTATACTCAGTGGATCACTGGGCTCCTCAAAAGAAACCTGGCATGGGAATAGGGCCTTCAGGGTGGGTGCACCTAGTTTTTTTAATTCCTCCCATTGCCCAGGAGACTGGTGCCATCTCCACTGCCTTTTTGGTACCTCTCTCAGAACTTGCTTTTTCGACAAGCCTTTCCAGTGGAAATCCTTTTCCCATTCTGCATCTGTATTGGATTTGAAGTTGCTTTTTGACATGCAAAATTGCTTTCAACTGTTTTTGTGCACGGAGTTGCTTTTATTGTTGATGTTTTCACTGCGGAATCGCTTCAAGATATTTTATGGGAAGTGATTCATAAACAGAACGGAATCAAGTGCCACTGTTATGCTAGCCCCTCCATGGCCCTGACTTGCGCTGCCCAATTTTGAATTTCTGCAGTTGCCAGCAAATGGTTTTCAGATGCATTACTGACTCCAACCATGGAGGCAGAGCATGGCTATTGATGGCTACCAGTCATTATGGCCTTTTCCTCCAAGAATTTGCCCAGGCCTCTTTGAAAGCCATCCCAGTTGCTGGCCATGTGAGAGTGAGTTCCACAGTTTAACAATGTCCTGAATGAGTGTCCACAAGTTCTATTGCTACGATAGAGTGAGAAAAGCATTGCTCTACCCACTTTTATTTTTATTTTTTTTATTAAAGATTTTCTTGATTTACAAAAGTGTTTGCAATGTCTCTCTCTCGTATTTTTTTCCCCCATGTAACATTTTTACAAATCAGTTTCATTTGTTGAGACATTTAGGAAGAAAAGGGCTGGAGGGGAAAGCATTGGAAGACACAAGATCTACCCACCCTGGAAGAATGGCAGATGAAGGTGATGGACTATATGGAACTGGCGGAAATGACTGGCAGAATCCGAGACCAGGGAGAAGAGTCGGTGGAAGAAGACTGGAAAAAGTTTAAAGACTATTTACAGAAATACTGTAAAATTAATGAATGTTAGAATGATGTTGGAATGAATCTATGTGATTTTAGCTGAAATGTAACAAAGATTTAAGAAAAATAGACTGTTAATTGCTGAAAGGAGGGAAAGTAAACTTATATTAATACCAAGATAAATTTTCAGGACAAAAACTTGAAAAGAGGGAAAGGATTTGCTGAAATGGATAATTGACTTAGAATACAAAAAAGGGAGGTGTGAGGAAGTCAGGGAAATAAGCCAATGAAAGGAAAGTAATGGAAAGATTTGCTGTATCTTTTTTTATTCTCTTTTTTTTTTTGCTTAACGGATTTCAATTCTTTGTTTTTTCCTTTTGATTGTTCTTTTTTTTCTTTTTTGCATTTTATCCTTTCTTGTTTAAAAGGCTGTTTTTCTTGATTTTCCTTTTTGTATTCCTAAAAATTTTAATAAATATCTTATTAAAAAAAGAAAGAAAAGGGGTGGAGGGGGGAAGATGGGGGGGTCGGGTGGCGATGTTTCTATTTTACTTACTATATGTGGGGTTTTGTGTCAGTGTTGCTTGTGCGGGTTCTCTGCTGTTCACTTGTGTTCCTTTGGTGGTGAGAGAGGTTGGGGTTGGCCTGGGGTGTGGCTGTTCATTTGTGGTTGGCTGTAGTGGTCTTTGTTTTCGTGTGTGAGTGGGGTGGGTGGGTGTTTTGGATCAGGTTAGCCATATTGATTTGTATGCTGTTGGTGGATTTTTGTCATTGTCCTGTTGGGCTGTGTATGTGATAAAGGGGAGCCATACCTGGGTGAAGGTGTCTTCTTCTATTTGTCCCCGTGTCAGTTTCAGTTTATTGGTTAATTTTTCTAGTAGCGCTTTTTCCCATACTATTTGGTACCATTGGTCCATGTTTACTCCTGACAGGTCTCTCCAGTGTTTGGCTATGATGCCTCTGGCTGCTGAAAGTAGGTGGGTTATGAGTTCTTTGTGGTGTAAGTGGGCATTATTGTCTAGGAAGATGTTTAGTAAGGTCAATTCTGGGGTGATTTCTAATACTTGCTTGGTTATCTTACTTATTTCTTGTATGGTTGTTGTCCAGAGTAGTTAGATTTTGGAGCACTCCCACCACATGTGGAGGTATGTGCCTGTGGAGGTGACCCTCTCCAGCATTTTGGTGAGGTTCCTGGGCGTATTAGCGCTAGTTTTCTTGGTGTTAGGTACCACCTGTAGGTGAGTTTTAGAGTGAGTTATTTTCTTTTCGTTGATATGGATTTAAAGGGAGGTTTAGACCACGTTTTGGTCCATTGCGTGGGGTTAATCTCATAGCCTATGTCATCCTCCCATTGTTTTTTGATTGCGTCTAGGGACTCTACCCACTTTTATAACCTTCTGTCGGGTCTCCTCCTCGCCTATTCTCAAGGAAGAACTGGTGGTTCTTTGCCAGGTTTTGATAAACCTTCTGAGTTCCAGTATTCTAGAAGGCCAAGGCCAAGGAGTTGAAGATTGCCTGCATGCTTTCAATGAGGGATGCAAAGAGGTACATTGGGGGCTGCCCACGTTTTGAGCACACAGAAGCTGTGATGGCCTGGGAATCTGATTCTGAGGTTGAACCGGAGGAATCCCAGCCTGCACAGGAGTCCCTGCCTCCAGGGCCGGCTGAGCCGGGGGCGGGCTTGAATCTGAAGGGCCTGCACCTGTGCCGGGTCCTCAGGGGCAGACACCAGATGTATCCACTCTGGCTCCAGAGGTGATTGAAAACCCATTGCCTGCAGGTGCGCCTCTCCCAACCCTGTCAGGGGAAGGTGAAGCTGCCCCTGGGTCCAGTAACCCTCCAGCCTCTCCTGAGCTGCAGAGGCTCAGGGCTGAGAGGCGGAGGGAACTAAGTTCTCTCAGGAGGAGCGCTCGCCTTAAGGCCGGGAGAGGCGGGTCACCTGTGGGCTGGGACCGCCCCTGGCCTCAGAGGAGGTAAAAGCCAGTCAGCCCAGTCCCAGGTTGCAGGAGCAACGTCGTTGGAAACCTGTTTCTGCCAGCACCCAGACCTGTTCTTCCGGAGTTCCTGACCATGCCCGGCTTCTTACTTTGGACCCTGCTTCGCTCTTGGTGGACAGTCTCCAGACCCTCAACCCAGGACCGGACTCTGACCACGCCTCTCGGTAACCCCCCCCCCCCGGGTCCAACACAGAAGCAGCCAGAGCCTTTGTGGATCGATTCATGCAGGGTGAAGCTCTCCCAGACCCCCTGGCAACATCTCTGCCTCAGGTTTCCATCTCAAAGGACTCGGTTTCCGCTGGAGGAAACTTGAAGAGTCATAAAGCGGTGAGGTCAGTGTTAAAATGTCCTGACATTGTGTACGTTTCCTGAATGACCCTCTGACAATGCCGGCCGTGAGAGACCCCTCTGCTGCTGCTGCCAGGAAGAGAGCGGAGCGCTTCATGGGACAGACTCGGCGGAGGACAAAGGTTACGCTGATGCCTACAGAGAGGCTTTGCATCTAGCAAAGAGGTCTAGTTCATCTGGCCCTTTAGCAGAAGTAAGGAAAGCATCCATTGGAAACCAGGGGGGCATTAAAACATGGCACTGAAAGGATAACCATGTCAGCAGCAGTGGGGCATCCCTGCACAGAACATCCTAATCTAGGGTGCCGCTACCGGGAAGTCCCTGCATCCAGGGGCTTGAGAAGTTATTTCTGCAAATAGTAAAGGTAAAGGGGCCCCTGACCATTAGGTCCAGTCGTGACCGACTCTGGGGTTGCAGCGCTCATCTCGCTTTATTGGCCGAGGGAGCCGGCGTGCAGCTTCCAGGTCATGTGGCCAGCATGACTAAGCCACTTCTGGCAAACCACAGCAGCGCACGGAAATGCCGTTTACCTTCCCGCCGGAGCAGTACATATTTATCTACTTGCACTTTGACATGCTTTCGAACTGCTAGGTTGGCAGGAGCAGGGACCGAGCAATGGGAGCTCACCCCGTCATGGGGATTCGAACCGCCGACCTTCTGATCGGCAAGTCCTAGGCTCTGTGGCTTAACCCACAGCGCCACGGATAAAAGGTTTGAGGGGGGGTTGCAAATGGGCATCTCCTCTCTGCTGTGTTTCCAGCCAGCCAACCACCCTCCCCTCTCCTCCTGAGCTCCAGCAGACATTCACTTAGCAAGGAAATGCTCTTCAACGTAGAGCTATAATCAAGACAATAAATTGCGTACTGAAGCCAGCTGCTTTCCTCAGCATGGCCGGTTGAGGAGTCCTGTTCATGCCTTTGGCACGCAGGCCGCATTGCGTTGAGGTAATTCCTTAATGCTGAAACCAACAACAACAACAACCAAAAAGGAAAACATGCTTCTGGGCATCTGGAAATGGTTGCTGGGAGTGTAACACTCTCCTCTGGAAATGATGTGTTGTCACTGCCGTAAATCCTCTCGAGCCTTGCAATAAACAGCAAGAAAACAGGCTGGTTGAAAAGCAGGCTGATGCACACATCCAGGGCTGCCTAATACCTCCCACAGTCACGTAGAAGCGACTCCGTCCAAACCACACACACATACACACACCAAACACCCTGGGTCTATTTTTCAAAGAGGTGGTAAATCTGTGTCTGGACTGTACCATTCCAGAGTGTGCGGGGGCGGGGTGAAATATACTCGGAGTTGAGAGTGGATTTCATGCTCTTTATTCAGCTCATAGTGGTGAGGAGGAATGGAAGTTCCCCCGGGATGTCTGCTTTATATACATTATTTGCACAATGGGCACCACGTGATTGGCTAATTCCGGGATTCACCTGTAGGCCAATCAGGTTGCGGATTCACTTCCACCTGGAGCTGGATTGGGTGGCTCCTGTGAACCAATCAGACTGCTGCATTCTGGATCTTAGTGTTCTAGGGCCAATCAGACTGCTGCATTCTGGATCCAAGTGTTCTAGGGCCAATCAGACTGCTGCATTCTGAATCCTATTGTTCTAGGGCCAATCAGAGTGCTGCATTCTGGATCCTATTCAACTCAGTACATAACACCAGGAGAGAGGAACAACATGGCCGACAGGTCCTCCATGCGAGAAGATCCCTTCACATGGAAAGCTAGCTTGGGAGAAGGGCTTGAGCCTAGCCTTTGCCTGGGATGCCAGGCATTTCCAGACTGTTGCTATTTTTTAGTTGGATTCAGCTGCAAAACTGGCAAGTCCAGGATGTGCAGCTAAAGTTTATTTTGGGGTCTTGTGCAACAAATCAACTCCCACCCCTCCCAGACTTTTTGCAAGAAGGAAAGTGATGGGGGAAGGCACTAGAAAGCATGAGATAACATTTGCTTGGTGCAATGTCACCGAATCTTCCCACGAACAAATCAGGATGAGCATTCAATAGAGAACCGGTGCTGTCTAATATCCCCCAAACTTTTTGCAGACAGATCAGGATGAACGCTCAAGAAACATGTTGTCTGGGAATTGGGATGCAAGCAGGCATCATTTTCCATTCTGCCCTCTCATATGCAGTATTGTTTCCTTCCACTTCAGTCCGCTTTCTTCACTTTATTTCACAGGATCTATATATATCATAATCATCAATAACCCCTGAACAGTTTCCTCCCTCTCTAACTTTCACTTGTGTACCTCCAACCTTCTTCCCATGTCCCATCTTCCCTTAGTTTATGTTCTGATTGTTGAAAAAGGGATGAAAGACTTTCTGTCTCCATCTCCCAATCACTTCCCATGTGAGACACTGCAGTAGCTGCATTCCAGGTACAAAGGAGACCCGGAAAACGAAATCTTCCTAGTTCTACTGACATTTGTCGGTAGCACTGGGGAAATTATATTTCCCAGGGCTCCTTGAACCTGCCGTGCAACTGTAGGGGAGTTGGGAAATAGAGCTTACTTTCTGATAAACTCATTTGAACACCCCAGAGCTCAGCCCAGTGAGAAGTTCTCCTGAGCATGCGCTCTCGAAGCAAATGCAGGGATGCCACAAAGTCCCACTTAAACTACAAGCAATCCTTCATACGAAACCATCTGGTCCTATTTATCATTTACACATAAAGCTTTCCTCTAAAACATGGCCTCAAATAGCTCACAATCATTATTTTTGAAACTCATTTATAAAACAACCACCCAGGGAAAAAAAATGGAAGCAAAGTTGCTTATTGGGGGCTCCGTTGCCCTTGTGCTTAAAATATCTTGAACCTTGAGGCCAGAGCAGCCATCTGGCTGGGATGAAGGCTGCCTGGCAGAGGCTGTGTTGTTCTTTATTTCCTTGCTTGCTTCCTTCTTTTCCTTCCTTTCATTTTCTCCGAGAGCCACAGCCCATGGCTTGTCCACCCTTTTCATAAGCTACACAGAAAGCCGCACAGCACACGACCCCAGCAAATGAAAAACATGAATGTGGTGTCTGGGGCATTTTCAGGGACAGTCGGCCTGTTGGTGAGAGAAGGAAGGGATACGTTTATGTTTTTACCCACCCAGGAATCCCCCTCCATGACACTACTCTGCAAGCCGTTCCTCATCCCAGGCTTACTTCAGGCCTTAGAGCCCAGATCAGCCACATAGTGAGTCTGTGTGGTGTCATGGTTAAAGTGCCGGACTAGGACCTTTGGTAGGGTTGCCGAATGTCCGGATTATCCTGGACAAACTTGGAATACTGCAGTCAGAAGCCGTGTCTGGGCAGAAATCAGGGGAAATGTCTGGGAAAATCCGGGTGTATGGCAGCCCATGTCGGCATAAAATTTTTGCTGTTTTCCACTGTTTGAAATATGGCGACCCTACTTTAGGAGACCAGGGTTCAAATCCCCCATTTGGTCATGAAGAAGAAGAAGAAGTGTTTGGATTTGATATCCTACTTTATCAGTACCCGAAGGAGTCTCAAAGCAGCTAAAATCTCCTTTCCCTTCCTCCCCCACAACAAACACTCTGTGAGGTGAGTGGGGCTGAGAGACTTCAGAGAAGTGTGACTAGCCCAAGGTCACCCAGCAGCTGCATGTGGAGGAGAGGGGAAGCGAACCCAGTTCACCAGATTATGAGTCTACCGCTCTTAACCACTACACCACACTCCCACAGGGCGTGGATTAAACAGAGAGGAGGGGGTCTATGCATGTCACTTTGAGCTCTTTGCAGGAAAGGTGAGACATCTTATAATCACTAAATTGTAGAGTTTGAAGGGGCCTCAAGGTTCATCCAGTCCAACCCTCTGCAATGCAGGAATCTCAGCTAAAGCATCCATGACAAATGGCCAACCAACCTCTGCATGGAAGGAGAGTCCATCACCTCCCGATAGAGACTGTTCCACTGTCAAATAGCTCTTACTGTCAGAAAGTTTTTCAGTATGTTTTAGTCGGAATTTCTTTTCTTGTATCTATTAATCAGTGTGATTAATAAAATTAATATTATTTAGACTCTATATTTTTTTAAAGGGCCATTCTATATAGTTCATTGCAGGCAGTTCTACTATCCTTCTCTTTCCAATTTCTTTCTAATCCAAAGTGGCCACAACTGAGCGGAATGACTAACTGGGATTTGAAAAAAAAAAACATTTATTAGGTATTATTATTTTGCCATTTCTCGTGGCCTGACTCAGCCGCCTTGAGAAACAATCTGGAGCTCAGGAGAGATGAAGGAGAAGGGGGCAAGTGTGTGTGTGTTTTTGTGTGTGTGAGAGAGAGCACACCGCACCATAAAGCATTTTGTGTTTCAAAGAGCGCTAAGCCGTCGAGTCTACCTCCTGGGCAGCCACACTTCCTCTAGCCAAGGCGTGGCCCTGGCTCTCGGAGACACAAGAGTCTATAAAGAGAAACGCGGTGTGCGCTCATGGAGTGTTTGTTGGAGGGGGGTGAGAAAGAAAGGCGAAGCGAGATCGGCGACTCCAATAAAAAACCTGTGTATATTATGCAGATTGAGGGAGGGAGAGCAACAGGCCCCTGGGCGGCCGTCCAGCTTGCCAGACGCCAGCTCTGCTGAGGAGGGAGATGGGAGAGGTCACCCAGATGGCTTTTACAGCGATCTTATCTCTGCCCAGGGATATCCAACATTTCCTCCCTCTGTGCAACGCTGCGAATACAAAGGGTGAGAAGCTCAGGGTCGGAGGCAGACGGCTTGCTTCCCTGCCCCCAACGCTTCCCTGCGTCCCGTCCTCCTCCACCGCCGCCAGATTTCGCCGCCCGTCTGCCTTTTCTCGCCCACCTGCCCGTCAGGCCTGTCTTTGTTCGCTGGCTTCCCTTTGTCCAAAGCGGACTCCCAGTGTGTGTGGACAGGATCGAGCGCGGCTTGTGTGTCTAGACACTGGGGGTTGAAGTGAAACGCAGCGGAGCTCGGTCCCAGTGAAAGTTAAGAGGTCGGCCCGCTGAGCTAATTGTTAAGACACGGGGCTGTATGTTTATGTCACGCCCCGTGCTCACTGTCCGAGAAACTTGGACCACTTTCCCTCTCTCTCGGGGCGGAAGGCCACGTCGGACGAGGGTGGAGGCCGGTTCGGCGGCCATTCACGTAGCCAGTCCCACTGGGCCAAACAATCACTGACCTTTTGACCTGCGGCTATTTTGGCTCATTTGGGTGGGCCTGAGATAGTCGCTTTGGGCGGTCAAAGGCCTGGAAACGCTCGGGTTTGCATAAATGTGAGTTTATGTGGCGCAAGCACATCACAGTTTCATTGAGATCCAGTGCTTTCAGGCCAAGGGAGCCTGCATTTGTCCGCAGACAGCTTTTCCGGGTCATGTGGCCAGCATGACTAAACCTGGTGCATGGGCAACCCAGCCAGATCGGCGGCATACAGATAATAAAATTATTATTATTATTCAAAGTGTTGGTGCTGACCTTTAAAGCCCTAAACGGCCTCGGTCTAGTATACCTGAAGGAGCATCTCCACCCCCCATCGTTCTGCCCGGACACTGAGGTCCAGTGCTGAGCGCCTTCTTGGTAGTGGCACCCACCCTGTGGAACGCCCTCCCTCCAGATGTCAAAGAGAAGACCAGACTTTTAGAAGACATCTGAAGGCAGCCCTGTTTAGGGAAGCTTTTAATCTTTAATAGACTATTGTATTTTAATATTCTGTTGGAAGCTGCCCAGAGTGGCTGGGGAAACCCAGCCAAATGGGTGGGGTATAAATAATATATTCCTATTCTTATTCTTATTCTTACCCGATGGTATGCACCAGGAAAGGGGAAACAACTTCCGAAATGCTGTTGCACCAGGACCTGATAGAAGACAAAGATTCATAGAATTGTAAATTTCAGCTCAAAAATCTCCAAGGAAGGAGAGCCCACAACCTGCCAAGGGAGACCGTTCCACTGGTGAACAGCTCTTACTGTCAGAAAGTTCTTCCTGACGTTTATTCGGAATCTCCTTTCTTGTAACTTCAAGCCATTGGTTTGAGTCCTATCCTCCAGAGCTGGAGAAAACAAGCTTGTTCCTTCTTCCATATGACAGCCCTTCAGATATTTGAAGATAGCTGTCATATCTTCCCCCTGCCCCACTTCCTGTTGCGTACCCTCGAACACATGGGGTCAAATGGAATGGAACTGATGCGTTTTCACACCATATAAGCTGAGAAGCTATCATTAACAGCCTTCAGTTTCTGGAACAGACCCCACCAAAATGGCCAGATTCAAGATCTGACCCTCGAAACTGGCTCACTTTAACCAGAACCTGGGAAACCACCCCAAACCCTCAGTGAATCAGAATCCAGCAGCAGCCTCAGCAATTATAGATCTACATATTGGAGATTTGGGCACCCAAAGGAAATAAAGGGAAGTAAACTGAGGACCAGTGTGGTACAATGTACTGGTTGGCAAAAAGATGGGAAACTTGCAACCCTCAAAACTTTGTCAGACTCCAGATCCCATCATCCCCAGCCAGCATAGGCAATTGTGAGGGGTGAGGGGGTTGTGGTCTAGCAATGTCTGGCAAATCACAGGCAAGGCCCAAACATAAAATCCCAACTCAGCCACAAAGCTGACATAGTGGCTTTGGGTCATGTCTTAGCTGATATGGTGCCCTCTCCAGGTTACTGGACTCCAACTCCCATCATCCCTCAGCATTGGCCATGTTGGCTGGGGATGATGGGAGTTGTAGTCTGACAGCATCTGGAGACCACCACATGGACTACTCCTATCTTAGTCCAAACTACCTCACAGGGTTGTTGTGCTAGGATAAAATTGGGGATGGAGGGAGAACATCGTGTGCTGCTTTGAACTCTTTGGTGGAAATGCAGGATGTATATGCAATTAACAAAAACTAAAGTAGGGCAGAGATATCTTTGGATCTGAATTTATGGATCACATTCCCAGTGACTGGCAACTGTCCCATCTTCATGTGGTTTGCAACATTCCTCTCTGTGACTCAGATTGCTGTTTTTTTTAAGGGATCTGCCAGATATCTGTGACATTCAGTGGACAGAGCATGATTCAGTCTGCTTTTTACACGCACTCGTGTTCTGGAGCTGTCTAAGTCATCTCCTTGCTGAAATAGGAGAGGCCCCATCAGTATTGGCATTCGGCCGGCTCTCAAAAACGCTATTTAGACAAGCATTCCCCTGTTCTCTGGACTTGAACCTCCTGTTTTAATTGTTGCGCTGCATTAATGAGCTTGTTTTATTGCAAATTGTGGGTATTTATTTTAACATTTCGATTAAATGGTTTTATTGGGTATTTTAATTATATGCATTTCTGGTAACTGCTTTTATTTTCTTAATTAATTATTCTTAATATACTGCTTGCTTTGGCAAATAAGCAGCATATTAACAACAACAACAACAACAACAACAACAACAATTTTTCCTTATGTTCAGTATTATGATATACAGTCATACCTCATGTTACATTTGCTTCATGCTATGTTTTTTCAGGTTGCGTCCTGCAGCAACCTGGAAGTACCGGAAAGGGTTACTTCCGGGTTTCACCGTTTGCGCATGCGCAGACATGCTAAATCGCTCTTTGCGCATGTGCACAAGCACCAAATCGCACCACACACCTGCACAGATACGGCACTTCAGGTTGTGGGCTTTTCATGTTGTGAATGGGCCTCTGGAACGGATCCTGTTCACAACCAGAGGTACCACTGTAATTCTATTGCTGTGTTCTGCCTATGTGAGGTTTATTTTTATGTAAGCTGCTTAGAAATGCTAATGGTTAAGTGGTATATAAATTCTTTAAATCAAAGAATTTACCGTGGTTTTCTGTGGCAGCTCCAGAGTCTGTGGTCTGCTATTCCTATCCCTAGTGCTCTATGGAAGTGAAAGCTGGACCATAAAGAAGGCTGATCACTGAAGAATGGATGCTTTTGAGTTATGGTGCTGGAGGAGACTCTTGAGAGTCCCATGGACTGCAAGAAGATCAAACACATCCATTCTGAAGGAAATCAGCCCTGAGTGCTCACTGGAAGGACAGATCGTGAAGCTGAGGCTCCAATACTTTGGCCCCCTCATGAGAAGAGAAGACTCCCTGGAAAAGACCCTGATGTTGGGAAAGATGGAGGGCACAAGGAGAAGGGGACGACGGAGGACGAGATGGTGGGACAGTGTTCTCTAAGCTACCAGCACGAGTTTGACCAAACTGTGGGAGGCAGTGGAAGACAGAAGTGCCTGGCGTGCTCTAGTCCACGGGGTCACGAAGAGTCAGACACGACTAAACGACTAAACAACAACAACATTCCTATCCCAGACCTTGGCATCGGCCTCATAGTGTCTCTCTGCAGTCACCTAATCGTTTACCTTCCATGCTCCCATCAAGGCACTGTCTTTTCAGGGGTCCTGCAAAGAGCAAAGGTATTGCAGCACAGTGAAACGCAGAAGCTGAACATCTCCATGAGAAAACTTCAGCATGGTAGAGTGACAAGGAAAAGTCGCTACACAGTGAGCTTTTCGCTGTTAAATATGGTGTGATCTTGAGTTCCCTTCATTCCTTCTCCCCATCTTGGAAAGTAACCTGATTTACTGATCCCCTGCCCTTCACCAGCAAGTCCCAGGGAGGGTTACAACAATTTAAAATTCAGAATTAAAAACCATTAGAACAGTTGGCAGTCACAGGAAGAGGGTGGGCTCTGAAAATACACATCTCAGGGGCCAAAGGCCAGAAAAATAAGTGCATCATCAGCCTTTGCTGAAAACTGTATTGTGATGAAGCCAGATGCTCCTCTGTGCAGAGGAAGTTCCACAAAGCTAGCTTTCTGAAGAGCTCAGTCCGGTAGAGCGTGAGACTTAATCTCAGGGCTACGGGTTCAAGCCCCACCTTGGGCAAAAGATTCCTGCATTGCAGGGAGCTGGGCTAAATGACCTTCGTGGTCCCTTCGAACTTTACAGTTCTATGATTCTAAGAACTTAGGTTCTTGGGAGAAAAGCAATGACAAACCTAGAGAGCATCTTAAAAAGCAGAGACATCACCTTGCCAACAAAGGTCCGTACAGTTAAAGCCATGGTTTTCCCAGTAGTGATGTATGGAAGTGAGAGCTGGACCATAAAGAAGGATGATTGCCGAAGAATTGATGCTTTTGAATTATGGTGCTGGAGGAGACTCTTGAGAGTCCCATGGACTGCAATAAGATCAAACCTATCCATTCTGAATGAAACCAGCACTGAGTGCTCACTGGAAGGACAGATCGTGAAGCTGAGGCTCCAATACTTTGGCCACCTCATGAGAAGAGAAGACTCCCTGGAAAAGACCCTGATGTTGGGAAAGATGGAGGGCACAAGGAGAAGGGGACGACAGAGGACAAGATGGTTGGACAGTGTTCTCAAAGCTACCAGCATGAGTTTGACCAAACTGCGGGAGGCAGTGGAAGACAAGAGTGCCTGGCGTGCTCTGGTCCATGGGGTCACGAAGAATCAGACACGACTAAATGACTAAACAACAACAACAAAGAACTTAGGTGCTTCCAGAGAAAATATCCTCTCTGGGGCAACCACTTCCTGAACTTGGTGAAACTACCAAGACGGTCCCCAGAAAGGTCTGCAGGGAAGGAGTCAGTCTTTCAGAGATTTGGGATCTAAGTCATTGGCTAGACCAGGGGTAGTCAATCTTTTTATACCTGCCGCCCACTAATGCATCTTTCTTGATGGCAAAATTTCCTTACCACCCACCAGTGCTCGATGGAAGGAAGATTCAGCTTGTGCCATAGAACCCCCTCCCGCCCACCTAGAATCCTGAAACACCCACTAGTGGGCAGTAGCGACCACATTGACAACCCCTGGGCTAGACCTACCTAAGTGGGCATAGTTCTCTTCCATTGTCCTTTAGAGATAGAATTTTCCTGCCTATCCACATCAGCTACTTTTTTATTGCTTTCCAGATCTCACAAGGAAAAGAACAGCTACAACCTTTGCTGGAGCAGCACAACTGCATAAGCTCATGATGGTCAATGCGTGGCACTCCCCCCCCACCCCACCCCCAAGGTGAACCCTTCGGGGGGTCTTTTCCTGTCCCGCTTTCTAAATTTGCAAAAAGACATCCTGCTTTTATCGGCACAGACCTTCAGCTGCGATTAAACGAGTGGAGTGAGACAGATATAAACATTCCCATGAAATGGCCTTTGCATGCCGCCATGCCTCATCTGCAAGGTTTCCCTCTCAAATCTACATCTTTCTATATTTATACCACCTTGTCCTTTGGTCAGCAAAAAACACTTCCATGGCGTAGAAAGGAAATAAGGAGCCGATAGGAGATTAGAGCTCTCTGCTCTTCAAGGATGAATCGCCACCTAGAGGCACGAAAATTGACTACCAGTTTTTGGAGGCCTCACTCAACGCTGATGGCCGACTTCTAGTGTTTTCCCCAACATTCAGAGAATGAATGAATCAGCAAATTAATATTTATTGTGCCTACAGTTTATTAAGCCCTGCATTCTATACAGTCCTGTGGCTTACAATAAAAAATACACTGTGCAAAAGGAAACGGGGAGGAGGAGGGGAGAGGAAAACAAGTAAAACAATGCTGGTGTAGGTAAAGA
Organism: Podarcis melisellensis; assembly: GCF_964234715.1. Lineage (NCBI taxonomy): Eukaryota > Metazoa > Chordata > Lepidosauria > Squamata > Lacertidae > Podarcis > Podarcis melisellensis. Next base: position 6,493,456 of record NC_138538.1, on the reverse strand, counting down.
CACACACACCCAAGCACACATCTAAATGCAATCATTTTGATTATTGTAGCGCTGTGCCAATTTTTGCTGCAAAAGATGCCCATATGAAATGACATCTTTTGCTCTCCTGCTCTCCCTTCTTGAACCAAAATTGAGCTGCACAGAGGCTTGTTCTCTTTAAAGCAGGACAGCTTTGATCCACCTAGCTCAGAAGTGCCTACAATGACTGGCAGCTGCTGTCTGGGGTTTCAGACGGGACATTTCCAGCCCTACCTGGAGATTGAACCTGTGACCTTCTGCATGCAAAGCAGGTGCACTGCCACTCGACCACAAGAGGCCCCTTTCCCAACACGGACACTTGAAGTCATAGAACCAGGCAGAGGGCCTTCTCGGTGGTGGCGCCCGCCCTGTGGAACACCCCCCCATCAGATGTCAGGGAAATAATACACTATCTGGCTTTTAGAAGACATCTGAAGGCAGCCCTGTCTAGGGGAGTTTTTAATGTTTGATTTTTATTCTGTTTTTAATTTGTTGGGAGCCGCCCAGAGTGGCTGGGGAAACCCAACCAGATGGGCAAGGTATAAATATATTATTACTACTACTATTGTTGTTGTTGTTGAATGATAGAATTGTAAGGTTTGGAAGGGACCTGAGGTTCATCTAGTTCAACCCCTGCAATGCAGGAATTACAGCTAAAGAATCGCTGACAGATGGATTCTGCTTTAGAAGGTCCCTTTAAGCAGCAGTAAAAGGTAAAGGGACCCCTGACCATTAGGTCCAGTCGTGACCGACTCTGGGGTTGCGGCGCTCATCTCGCTTTATTGGCCGAGGGAGCCGGTGTACAGCTTCCGGGTCATGTGGCCAGCATGACTAAGCCACTTCTGCCGAACCAGAGCAGTGCGCAGAAATGCCATTTACCTTCCCGCCAGAGTGGTACCTATTTATCTACTTGCACTTTGACGTGCTTTTGAACTGCTAGGTTAACCGAGCAAGGGGAACTCACCTTGTCACGGGGATTCGAACCGCCGACCTTCTGATCGGCAAGCCTTTGGCTCTGTGGTTTAACTCAGGACTGAACCACCAACCTCATGTATGCAAACGTGCTCTACATCTCCCTACCGACCAGATAGGATCAGAAACAGGAGAGGGAGAGCGCATCGTGTGCGCTCCAACCAACATTTAGAACTCCCAAGACAGCAAAGAAATGCAGCTCAAAGCGCCCGCTGTTTTCGTCTAGAAGAAGAGTAAACCAGAGAGAGAGAGAGAGAGAGAGAGAGAGAGAGAGAGAGAGAGAGAGAGAGAGAGAGAGAGAGAGAGAGAGAGAGAGAGACTATTGTTTTGTTTAGGGTTAAATGCAGATCGGATTTTCCAAAATCAGTTCCAGACATAACACACACTCGCGCTCCCCAAACCATAGCGTGCAATCTCCCACCGCCAGTCTCTTGCACAACCCAGTGCCCCCATTCCAGCCAATGCAAAGTTTCAGATTTCAAGCTGGGATCTGGGGTGTGTTTGCAGACATTGGTGTGGGGCGGGGGAAAAGCTATTTTTTGGAAGGAACTGGAGAAGAGAACCTTTGCTTGCGAAAGGCATCCTTTGACTGCCTCTCCGAAGGGAAACTCCGAGGCAATGCAGATTTAACCCGTTCCCTTGCAGTCTGGAGGTGAACCGCAGCAATGGCTGCAATACCACCCCGCTCTTCGAAAATCCCAGATGCTTTTACTTCGACACCATTCCCTTGCTATCAGCGAGGGTGGCTTCCGAGTAAACACGCGCAAAAACACCCCTTGCCGAACTGCCATACATTGTTATAATGGCAACTACTTGACACAGCTGATTAGTTTTATGATACCGGCTCTTTAGGGTAGACCTGTTTATCTGATCGGGCCATTTCCACGGGGCAAAAGAGATCTGAAGTTTGGAAGTCTTTAAGAAGCCAAGCAGTGACATGCTAGATCAGATCAGCGCAGCCTTCGGCATCCTGTTTTGAAGAGTGCGCAGCCAGATGCTTCTGGGAACCCGCAACTAGAGCATGAAAGCGGCAACAAAAACTCCCCGTTGTTTGCTCCCCTGCAGCTGCAATTCAGGGTTATGCTGCTTCTGAAGTTGGTGCTCCGTTTAGCTAGAATTCATTTAGCTCCATGGCTTTGGCTCCCTTTAAAAGCCATCTAAATTCTGCAAAACCCGGACAATCTATGCCAGACGATATCTCTACACACTCTTATCACAGGGAGCCCCCGCCCCGCCCCAAGCTAATTTTCTCTGCCTTTTCACAAGAGCAATTGGGTTTGGAAAGTTTAAGCAGCACGTTACTTGATTTTTGAACCGCATCAGGGGGTTTTGTTTCGCTTTTAATCCTAGGCACGTAGGGAGGGGGATTGGGAGGTGGGACACACTGAATCTTTGATCCATAAGGACTGGAATCACAGAACCATAAAACTATAAAGTTGGAAGGGATCACAAGGGTCATCTAGATCAACCCCCTGCAATGCGGGATTTTCTTGCCCAGTGTGGGGCTCAAACCCACAACCATGAAATTAAAAGTATCAAGCTCTACCTACTAAGCTAGATAGATAGATAGATAGATGATAGATAGATAGATAGATAGATAGATAGATAGATAGATAGATAGATAGATAGATAGATAGATAGATTCTTTATTGTCATTACACAAGTGCAACATTGCACAAGTGCAACGAAATTGGATGCCATCCCTTAAAAAACAACAAAAGCAAAACAACAACAACCAAACAAACCACATTCCAGCCACACCCACACCCATCAAACTCCCAGGTCACACTATCGAGTTACAGCATTCAAAAAGGCCACAGCTCTTGGATAGAAACTATTTTTCTCCTATATAAATTTTTATTAAAGTTTTCCATAAAAAGCGATAAACAAATCCATTTATATATCACATATTTGGCCTTACTTGGACCTCCCCCAACCTTTCTGACAATCTTTCGTATTTCCAATCCTCTCTTCACATTCCTTAATTTTATATTGCCATTAAGTATTATGTTTCTATCTTTGCTTGCCTTTTGACAATACTCCTTCTGCTTTCACAAAGCCTCTTTAAAACACGCTAGCGTTGTACTATCCTCACATATACTTTCCAAATACTCTGTAAATTTCCCCCAGTCCTCAATAAAATTCTGGTCCTTTTTGTATCTAATTTTCCCCGTTAATTTGTCTAACTCTGCGTAATCTATTAGTTTTGACCTCCATTCCTCTAAAGTCGGAACCATTTCTTGTTTCCACCTTTGTGCTAGCAGTGTCCTTGCTGCAACAGTAGCATATTGAAACAGTTTAAGATCTCTCCTACTTATATCCGTTCTTGTTATGCCTAGAAGGAAGGTTTCTGGTTTTTTAGCAAAACTGTATTTTAGTATTTTCTTTAGTTCGTTGTATATAGCTTCCCAGAACCCCCTTACTTTTTTACAGTCCCACCACATATGTATGAACGTACCCTCCTTCTCCTTACACCTCCAGCATTTGTTACAGGTTTTATACATTTTTGCCAATTTTGCTGGTGTCATGTACCACCTGTAAACCATCTTCATTACATTTTCTTTTAGTGTGGTACATGCCGTAAATTTCAAATTCTCATTCCATATTTTCTGCCAGTCGTCGAAGTCTATATTGTATCCTAAATCTTTAGCCCACTGAATCATTACTACTTTCACTTCCTCATCTATTGTGTGCCATTCCAGCAAGATTTTGTACATTTTGGAAATTGTTTTGGAGTCGCTGTTCACTATCTCTGTTTGGTATCTCGAATCTTTTTCTTTATACCCCTTTTCTTTCACATCCTTTTTGAACATTTCATTTATTTGATGGTAGTGCAGCCAATCAAAAACGTGCTCTTTGACTTGTTCATATGGTTTTAATCTCCACTTTCCTCCTTCTTTCTCTACTAAGTCTCCATAGGTAATCCAATCACTTCTCATATTAACTTTTTTGACCCCCATAACCTCTAGTGGTGATAGCCAATGTGGCACCCCCCCTTCCAATATGTTTTTATATCTGTCCCAAACTTCCCATAGCGATTTCCGGAAGATGTGATTTTCAAAAGTTTTGTATCCCTTCTTCTTTTCTTTCCAGAGGTATGCGTGCCATCCAAATCTGTTGTCAAATCCTTCCAAATCCAAGAGTTTTGTATTTTTAAGTTTAATCCATTCTTTTAACCAGCAAAGGCACGATGCTTCGTAGTATAGCTTCAGATCCGGCATAGAAACTATTTTTCAGTCTATTTGTCTACTAGAAGCTTTTTTAAAAAAATTAAATTAAATTAAATAAAGCTTTGTAGTTTGAATTCTGTGCACTTCCTGCCTTCCAATGGAAACACAACACGTAGTCAGAGACATGAGTGCCAGCTTGGCCACACGACTATAGGTGCCCAGGGCTGTGGATGCCATGCAATGTGCATGGCCCCAGCACCATAATCTGTGGGTGCCGGGCTCCATCATGGGGAATTTTGTGGGTGCTCAGGCACCCGGGGCCCCAGGGAGTTGGCATCTTTGGTCAGAGAAAACGTGGTGGGTTGAGGAGGCAGCAAGAGCTATTGCACTACACAAATGGCATCTCTCCTGTCATTTGGCAGTGAGGGAAAGGCATTCCGCACATGCCCAGATGCACATTGTTATGCTCAAGGCTGCAACCTTTAATTGATTACTTGGTTTAGCAGTTTTCGAATTTATTTCTGAATCAACTGAAAATGCATCCCCCCAAAGTAGGAAGCATGGTTTTGTTTCTTTTCGTTTAAAAAAGATTCTTTTTAATATAAACTTTTAAAAATTGCAGGTGGCAAGCACTTTTGCAGAAAAGGCATCATTCCGCCCCCCCTTCACTCTGACACAGGAGGGGATGCCTCTACCGAAGGCAGCTCCAGCTGGGCCCAGAGCCCTGATCAAACATGGCAGCATGATGGGATCAAGAAATAATAATAATAAATTTTATTTATACCCCGCCCTTCCCAGTTCAAAAACCAGGCTCAGGGTGGCTAACAACAAATTTAAAACACTTAATTATAAAAGCAGCATAAAAAGGGCGGCTAACAACAAATTTAAAACACTTAATTATAAAAGCAGCATAAAATACAGTATAAAAACATGAATAACAATAAAATTCAAAAATTTAGGGGAAATAAGCAGGGCTAGCTGGCTGAATTGGTCCTACTTGGGCCAGCAAGGAGGCCAGGGGAGAATTAGCTGTGGGGTCTCAGAGCAGGTGATCTTCATAAAAGGGGAGGGGGAAGGAAGAGAAGATAAATAAAAGATCAGGCTGAATTCAAATCAAAGGCCAGGCGGAATAGCTCTGTCTTACAGGCCGGGCAGAAAGAGGTTGAATCCTGAAGGGCCCTAGTCTCATGGGACAGAGCATTCATTCCACCAGGTCGGAGCCATCACTGAGAAGGCCCTGGCCCTGGTGGAGGATAGTCTGACTTCCTTAGCACCCGGGACCTCTAAACTATGGTTGTTCATGGACCTTAAGGTCCTCTGCGGGGCAGACCAGGAGGATTCCCATGCAGTCATTACATTTTAGCTTCTTCCTTTTGATCTCTGGTTGTCAGCAGCCATCCTGCACTCCCTTCTTGCGGGCACAATCTGATGTACGTTCATTCCGAAGTGGGTCCTGCTGAATTCAGTGGGACTTGCTCCCAGGTAAGCGTGCTTTCCAAGGGTTCCCGTGCAGATGAGCGCAAGCGCCATCAGGACCCACCAAGATCAATGGGGCTTTTGGCCCTGACCTCAAATGGAGGCAGGCTGCTTCCTGCAGCACACTTAACTGATAAGGATATCCTGGCTTCTTTTTCTCTGTCCTGAAACAGCAATCCATTTCCAGAGCAAGGGACCCAGAGGTGAAAGTCTGGAAAAGGGACATAGCTCTGTGACAGAACACCGGCTGGTCCCAAGTCCAGACCCCGACCCAACCCCCAATCCCCATTGATCTACCCACACGTAGGTGAGGAATCATATGATTATATGCTGCCTTAGAGTTTTCAATTTGATTCAACACATGTAACTATTATTAATAGTGATTATTTTCAGTTGTTATCCTTGAGAAACATAGAAAATAACAGGATATATTTATCCGAAAGTCTTCAAATTTACACTAACCAAATGTTATATAAATTATAATGTATGATAATTTAGAGTTTAAATGTATTTTCATGTAATATTTGATACTTCCAGCTGATGAAGGTGAATAATAATAATATTTTTATTGTCATTGCCCCTCTCGGGGACAACGAAATTACTTGGCTGCTCCATCCACCCAGGTAGGGCACTCCTCACAAAATCAAAACAACTATAAAAACACTAATTAAAACAATACAGTACATAACTGACTTCTGACTTCTGCTCAGTGATTGAAACTAAGGCCTCCACGACGAATTTGGACTAACATGAACTTATCTCTACTCATAAACTCTTATCTCTAATTCTGTAATGAATTATTGTTATACATATTTTTATGAGTTAGAGTTTGTAATCTCTGTTTGAGTCTGTAATCCTTGTCAGAATACTTTTGAATGGATTAGTTTTTGTTGCTATTGATTTGCGAGTAGGGACCACTCCCACTATTGAAATTTACATTGGCCTGAGTTCTTGGTGTGCTTTTTTCCTGATTTAAAGAAGCCATCCCGGTTTCTGATTTGATCCCAGAATGTCCCACTTTGCCTTAGGATGTCCCTATTTTCATCAGAGAAATGTTGGAGGCTATGGAGTTATCTAACCCCTGAGCCATCCGAAGGCAATCTTGTACAGGGAAGGTTTTTTTAAAAAAAAATATTTAATGTTTTATTATGTTTTTATATATGTTGGAAGCTGCCCAGAGTGGCTGGGGCAACCCAGTGAGATGTGTGGGGTATAAATAGTAAAATGTATCATTATGGAATGGGACGTCCCTATTTTCATCAGAGAAATGTTGGAGGGTATGCCGGTCCAATCCTCAGCATCTGTGGAACTCCCTGCCTGTTGACAGGCAGGCGCCATCACTGTGTCCATTTAGACAGCTGCTGAAAAGTTCCTTGTTTCAGCAGACCTATCCAGACATGTGATTTGGTTACATCTGCTTTTTTAAAAAATAAAATAAATTGAGTGTTTTATTGTGTTTCTGTTTAAGTGTTTTAAACACACTTTTATTTTTAATTATTTTTAAGCAAAGATGTGCTTGGGCTATACATTTAATAGTAATAAGAGAGCGTTAAGGGAGCACCAGTGTAAGACAGCCAGTATAGTGAAATGGTTAGAGTGCTGGACTAGCACTTGGGAGATCAGGGTTCAAATCCCCACTTTCCCAGTCACCATCTCTCAGCCTAACCTACCTCACAGGGTTGCTGTGAAGATATAATGGGGAGACAAAGAATTGTGTACACCAGCTTGAGCTGCTTGGAGGAAATATGGGGTATAAATATAAATATTGTATAATGGGATGGGAATATCCCATGCTGGTCAATGTAAGGTAAAGGTAAAGGGACCCCTGACCATTAGGTCCAGTTGTGGCTGACTCTGGGGTTGCGGCGCTCATCTCGCTTTATTGGCTGAGGGCGTACAGCTTCCGGGTCATGTGGCCAACATGACTAAGCCACTTCTGGCAAACCAGAGCAGTGCACGGAAACGCCATTTACCTTCCCGCCGAAGTGGTACCTATTTATCTACTTGCACTTGGATGTGCTTTTGAACTGCTATGTGGGCAGGAGCAGGGACCGAGCAACGGGAGCTCACCCTGTCGCAGGGATTTGAACTGCCGACTTTCTGATCGGCAAGTCCAAGGCTCTGTGGTTTAACCCACAGCGCCACCCGCGTCACTGCAGGTCAATGTAGCCAGCACTGAATGGTATAAAAATACTCAGGATAATGCAGCTTTCTGTGCTCCTGTACACCCCCACCTCTTAACCTGGAAGCCCTTCCTCTTTAATTCACCAGCTGCACGCCAATTTTCTGGGAGCCTCTGACATTCGGACGCCCACTGCCTTCGACAGTGGAAGCTGAACAAGCCATTGTGTCCAGTTGCCAATGAGAGCCTGACCCTCCTTGAACTTGTCCAATCCTCTTTCAAAGCCATCCAAGTCGGTGGCGATCACCAAATCATGTGGGAGTGAGTTCCACAGTCTCACCATGTCCTGGGTTTCGAGGGACTGCAGTGCTAGAAGGAGGTGCATTCTGACCAAGGGATGAAGGACCATAGAAAAACTCCAGGGAGAACATCACTCAAAGGAGGAAAACCAGCTTGTCCTCATCCATCAGGGGCTGCAGGCTTGCACATCTCTGAGCATTCCTGCAATCTGGTGTAAACTGAGCTCGGAATCATCTGACTGAAAGGCGGGATATAAATAAATAAATTCAACAAATAAATAATAAACATGGGGGGGGTTGGGGGGATATTGGGTTGTTGTTTTTATTTTGATTATATATTTTGTGGTTTGGTATTTTGATTTTGTTGTGTGAACCACCCTGAGATCTATGGGTATAGGGCGGTATATACAGTGGTACCTCGGGTTAAGTACTTAATTCGTTCTTAACCTGAAACTGTTCTATTAACCTGAAGCACCACTTTAGCTAATGGGGCCTCCCGCTGCTGCCGCACTGCCACCGCACGATTTCTGTTCTCCTCCTGAAGCAAAGCTCTTAACCCGAGGTACTATTTCTGGTTTAGCGGAGTCTGTAACCTGAAGCGTATGTAACCTGAAACGTATGTATCCTGAGATACCACTGTAAATTCAATCAATCAATCAATCAACCAATAAATTCCAGGTAGAGCTTCACCCAGCAGCTCCGGAAATTTACAGTACAGTCCTGAGCATCTCCGGGAAAGGAAAGGGGAACAGGCCCCTCCAAAAAGATTGTGAGATTCCCAGTTTTCATTTTTTTAAAAAGTGCTTTTATCATTTGTAGTTCCTGAGACACGAGATAGATTGTCCAGGTACTATTCTTCTCAGTTTGGTGGGGCTTGCTGTCTTCTCTTCCCGTTTTATTTTGACACCTATGAGCACAATCCTAAAGCAAGTCCCACTCTCACTTAGTAGGCGCATTAAGACCCATTTATCCCTTTGCAAAGGTGCACTGAATTGCAGCGTAAGCGTACAGTACAAGGGCTATCCATCAGCACTTAACGCGATTAGCTTTACAGCAGAGGTGGTGAACATCAGGCCCCGCCCCTCCAAGGCCACACCTCCTACTAGCCCCTCCCCCTCCTTGCCTAACATTCGCCCTTGATCTGTGACACTGCCTGGATGGACCCTGCCTGCTTGTCTAGATGGAGGGGTGTGTCTGTGTTCAAACGAGTCTACCATACAAAGGTAACATTTCTATTCGTGGCCCCGCCCACTTTTGCCTCTGGCTCCGCCCACCATTCGCATGTGGCCCGCCTCCAGAAGGAAATGCGGCCCTCGGGCCGGAAAGAAAAGATTCTGCGGCCCTGCTTAACTAACTGAGGTTCTGTCCCCTGCCTAACGGACCTGCCCCGAAGAGCTTACAATCTAACTTTGCTTCCAGCAAGGAAACGCGTCTGCGCGCACTTAACCACCGTGAAAAGACGGCACTTTTCAAACCATTTCCAGGCCCCCTTTCAAAGAGGGCTCTCGGCTCTTCCACCTCCTCCCTGCCCACCTGCACTGCGAATCACCCCCACCCAAGCGAGTCTTTCTCCACGCAAAGGGACCTCTCCCGGTGCTCTCTTGCAGCGTTTGCCTCGACCACGTGCGCCTAGGAGCCAACTTTATTTGGCTGCGGCTTTTCTTCTTTTCCAAAGGGTGTGCGTGCACAAAGGGATTATACACATAAAAAAGAGGGGGGGATGTTAGGAAATCAAAGCAAGGCTAAACTAACCACCCCCTCTCTCCCCACCCCCCGGCCAGCGGCACCCAAAAAAATCCCTGTCGCCCACTTCGCGGGGGGACATTTGCGTCTGGCTAGCTCGGAGGAGGCGCTGCTGCGCGCCTGAGGTTTGCGCAAACGGAATTGCCTCGCCAGGACTTAATCCGAAAGTCGGGGGAGCGGGGGGAGCAATTTCCCCGATTTCCTTTGCCGAGAGGGGGGAGCGCAGAATGAAACGGCGCGTCCATCGCCCTCCTCCGTCGGGGGTGTTCCTAGCGGGCCCGTCTAACCCCTCCTCCTTTCCCGTCGCCCTCCCTCGGATGGGAAGCGCAGCCTTTATAATGTGGCCCCTCCGACGGGAGCATCCTTTCCAGCGCGTGCTCTTGTCCTCCTTTTTTTGGAGGGGGCGAACCAAGCCAGCCCTTAGCTCGGGCCGAATCCTGCCTTCTTCTCTGGTTCCTTTGCGCACTTGGAGCCGCTGATTCCTTCGCTCGCGTCGTCTTCTTTTCTTGGAGAAGGGAACCCGATTCTCTTCTTGTTGTCCGTTTTTTCTTTTCTTTTTCTGCTCGCCTTGTGATCCCAAAAGGTCCGTCTAGCTGGAATGAATATATCTGAGCCTAGTTTCTGTAGAGAGGAGATACCCCAAGCCAGAGGCGACTTTTCATGGGGATCCGTCGCGGGAGCAGCCGCTGCGCCACCGCCGCCTCCGCCTCCGCCGCCTCCACCTCCTCCCGCCGCCGCTGCCTCTGATCCCGGGCGCGCCTTCGCGCAGCACAGCCGAGCCGCCGAGCCCGCCGTCTCCAGCCGGACCCCCAGCCCGGAGCCGGCCTTCGGATTTCGCCCCGGCGCAGCGGCGCCCATCGGGGGAGGCGACCCCGGCGGCGCGCTCTTGGGCACCTCGGCTGCCTCGAGCCGTTCTCCCAGCCCCGACGCCGGCTATGGCTACGGCGCCGGCTCGGGCCGTCCATCCGACGGCAAGAGCGCCGAGGATTCCCGCATCCGGCGCCCCATGAACGCCTTCATGGTGTGGGCTAAGGACGAGAGGAAGCGGCTGGCCCAGCAGAATCCGGACCTGCACAACGCGGTGCTGAGCAAGATGCTGGGTAAGCGGGGAGTGTGAGTGCACTGTGGGACTCATTGCCACCAGATGTAGGGATGATGACCACCAGGAGCTAAGGTGGCTTTGGACAGATTCACAGGGAAGCGGAATCTTAGGGGAACACAACCTCTGTTAGTTAAGTATTGATTTTTATTGATTTAGGGGGGCAGCCTCCCCCCCCCTTAGTCAGGCTTGAAAGGCTTCTCCCTCCCTCTGAGAGCACACTCAGGTGTTGAAGGAAGACCTGAGATTTCAGAAATCCTTTTTAGCAACCTATAATGGGGGCCCTCCAGAAAAGACCCTGCAAAGACCAAGCATGCTCAGTAGCAATGGGATGCTGAGGGTTTTCTAGTGGGGGGGGGGGTTGACAACTGGAGTGGGAACTTTCCTAGAGGAAGACGTAACCAGCAATCTAGACTCCTGAGCAGAGGCACCTCTCTCTATCTCTCTCTCACACACACTGCAAAATTTCATTGCAGGTCCCACTTATTAGTCATACCTGAGAAATGGAGCTTGCATGTTCCAAGGCAGTTTACCTTGGAGTAAGTTTGGAGGCTGGGGGCAAACAGGAACAGAGGTGGCCGCTGCCTTTTGTTCTGCTGGTGGGCTCTGTGAGGGCATCTGTCTGAACAGTGCAGTTCTTACAAGGATCGAAATGGAGTTTGGGAGAGGAGAGAGTAACAGCCATGAGGGAGGAAGCTCTCTCTTTTTAAATTTATTTTGAGGAATCCGTCTCTTGTGGTGGAACCTTTCTCATCAGCCCCTCTCTGCAGGTCATTCGCAGTACAATCCTGCACATGTGTACCCAGAAGTCAATTGAAGTGTGGCTCATTCCCAGATAAAGGGCTATAGGATTGTGACTTTAATCCAGATAATTTACCCATCTGCTGCACCTACAGCAGGGGAGCACATGGGCAGATCACTTCCCTCTTGCACTCCTTACTGCACACGCTTGTAAATGTTTCTCACAAAGCTGAGAAAGCAGCCAAAGAGAGTCGTTTTCAAATCAAATGTGCATTCTGGCCAAGCGTGTGGTTTTAAAACTGAAATGCATTGGGTGTTATTCTATGAAACGTTGCTCTCAGTCCCCTCTTCTCCCGAAAGGATACAGTTCAAAGACTAGAAGAACATTTTCCCTTGCACCCTTTTACTAATTTCACTTCCTCGGGATAAAAAGATCCGCAGTCAATGAGTAATAAGAGGCCCTGAAAGATGAACACATTTAGAAGCTTTTTGGCTTTTTTCGCTTCGTCTGATGATGCAGGACATTTCATCTTCAATTGGGAGGTGTGTATGGGGAGGGATGCAGAGACATACAGATAAGCAGAGAGTGGGATGAAGATTGCACATAGAAGGGTCCCCAAGAACCCGAGATACAAAAGGTAACGGTCTGTCTATCACATTTCTATCACAAACCTAAATTTACACAACGTAGGAAGCTGCCACATCCTGAATCATTGGTCCATCTATCTCAGTACTGTCTACACAGACTGGCAGCAGCTATCCAGGACTTTGGGAGGGGGTGGGGTCTCTCCTAGCCATATCTGGAAATGCCAGGGATTGAACTTGGGGCATTCTGCATGTGAGGCAGATGCTCTATCATTGAGCGATAGCCCTTCCCCACGCCCACCCCTTATTGCAAGGTAAGAGCAAATTGACTCATTCACAACAACAAACCACAAGCTTCTTGTGCTAATTTTATTGAAAGATAGGCTATTAGGAGGAATAGAGAGATAGTGCAGCATTCATGTGTCGGCATGCATTTGTTTGACTTGGTTGAAATAAAGTATCTAGAGGGACGCAAAAGGGCTGTAGGGTTCGTTGAGGGAAGTATTTGTGACATTACAAGCACTGGGCAATCAGCACTATGCACTGCAGTTTCTATTGCAGAAAGCCAGAACTGGTTTCTTCTGAGCTCAGCCCTGGGCAGGGTGTTCTGCATCTGTACTGAGTTCAGTACAAAGCTAAACAGCAGTCGCTACATCTGCAGTAAAACCATGGTCAAATCCACCAAAATTTATTATTACACAGAATAAAAAGTGATTCTCAAATAAAATGTGTGGATTAGATCTTAGACTCCCCTTTGCAACTGACCGCTAGCCCAACCATTTCTTTCTTCCTAATCTTCCTAGCCTCCAGGGCATAGAGAGCCACTTTATAAGTCTTTACGCACCCTTACTTTTTTGTAGTGTGAATCTTGATTAAGTCCAAATTCAGCATTATCAAATTTGCAACAAATAGAATGGAAAGGGGTTAAGTAACTTGTTCCATTTGTGCAAGGTTGTATGCTTTCACAATGGAACTTCCTCCCTCAAATTTGTTTTGGGGGTTCTCCCAATCCACTGGGGCAGATTTGGAGAGGGCACAGGATGTGCACAGAGGGGACAAGATAGGGGAGTTCTGTTGCACAAGCAAAAATCCTTGCACTAACAGAGTAAGTACATTGGATACCGCCCAGACAAAATGCCATTTCCCCTTGTCCTTGGAAGCGGTCAAGGAAAAAAGAACTCATTAGTTCTCTTATTCCCCCACCCTTTCCTGAACACCTATCTAGAAACGAGAGAGAGACAAGCTCCTTAAAAATAATTCCATATATTATATACCTTAGCTAGCCATCCCCTTGCAAAGTGTCCAGGGTCCTCTAGCCATATATACCATGTATGGACGTTAATTACTATGGGAAGGAATGTGGGAGAGAGCCTTTTCTAAACTGAAAGCCTATTGTTCTGCAATGTGGGTATCACATTTGCATTTCAGAGTAGACAAGAGAAATACAAAAAATCACTTGCAAAGAAGCTGCCATCACTATGGTTGTGTGAAAGCAACATAATGCACTCTTATCAAAAATCTGCACTTTGGTTTCCCCTCTCTTTAACTACCGTGTGTGTGTGTGTGTGTGTGTGTGTGTGTGTGAGAGAGAGAGAGAGAGAGAGAGAGAGAGAGAGAGAGAGCGCGCGCAAGTAAGGAAGAGCAGGGAAAGAGAGAGATGTTTCTAGTCGAAGTGGAATCTCCATCACATCAAAAATCACAGCAGGGTAGGAACTTTATCAGAACCCATGAAAACGTTTAAAATAGTGAATGCACTCTCAGGTTCTCCAAAACTCTCCATCGGACTGGATGATAAACTTGATCTCCTTCTCCACACCCTATTTTACTTGGCATCCAGGCTAATGAGATAGTTCACCATCTTGTGATATCTTGGATGGTCTTAATAATGTTTTTGTGGATTTTGGGGTTGTTCTCATGGATCATACCAAGAGATCTCGAACATATCAGGGACATGGAGCTATGATCTCCCAGAGGATCTACTGTACCTTCTTGGCATACTCTCTCTCTCTCTGTTTGTTTGTTTGTTTGTTTGTTTGTTTGTCTCCCTCCCTCCCTCCCTCTCTTTCTCTGTCTTTCTCTCCTCTCTCGGGTCTGGCATGGTTAAGACACATGGTGAAAAAACTGGAATCTAATGTCCCCAAGGTGGGCAGGGCCTGATGAGATGACCTTTTGGTGATTGGACATGTATGGTTTAAAAACAACAACAGCGTCCAACTTCCCAGTGTGAGATACTTTAATGCAGGCATCAGCAAACTTTTTCAGCAGGGGGGCGGTCCACTGTCCCTCAGACATTGTGGGGGGCCAGACAATATTTTGAAGGGGGGAAATGAACAAATTCCTATGCCCCACAAATAACCCAGAGATGCATTTTAAATTAAAGCACACATTTTACTTAGGTAAAAACACGCTGATTCCCGGACTGTCTGCAGGCTGGATTGAGAAGCCGATTGGGCCGAATCCAGCCCCCACGCCTTAGTTTGCCTACCCATGCATTAATGCGAATACTGCCTATTGTTTAACGGCCTTTGTATGCTGCAATTATTACGTGAGCAATAGTTTGGGCTTCTGAAGCAGGTGAAGGACTTGAACCCTTGATCTGCCGGAGCCCTTAATTCTCCCCTGTTTCTGCTGTAGCTTCACGCCTGTGTTTTTCCTTTCCAGGCCAGTCGTGGAAAGCGCTCAGCGCCAACGACAAGCGCCCCTTTGTGGAAGAGGCAGAGAGGCTGAGGATCCAGCACCTGCAGGACCACCCCAACTACAAGTACCGCCCCAGGAGGAAGAAGCAAGCCAAGAAAATCAAGAGGATGGAGCCCAACATCCTCCTGCACAATCTCTCCCAGCCTTGCGGCGACGGCTTTGCCATGAACCACCGGGCTGGTGGCGCCATCGGGCACCCGGGCCATGCCCAGCCTCCTCCGCTCAACCACTTCAGAGAACTCCGCTCGGTGAGCTCTGATATGGAGAACTACGGCTTGCCGACCCCTGAGATGTCCCCTCTGGACGTCTTGGAGCAGACGGAGCCTGCCTTTTTCCCTCCACACATGCAGGACGACTGTGGCGTGATGTCCTTCCGAGGCTACCACCACCACCCTCCTCCTCCTCCTCCACCGCCCCAGATGGAGTTTACCCCGGAGAAAAACCTGGGGAGGAACATGCCCATGGGCTATCCGCAGAACCCACCTCACCTGGCTGATGCCATGAGGACTCCCCACCCACCTGGTATGTACTACAACCAACTATGCGCCGGAGCCGCCAACGGGCTTTCTGCCCACCTGGGCCAGCTCTCCCCGCCGCCCGAATCTCACCACCTTGACGGCGTGGAGCACTTGAACCCCAACGAGCTCTGGACAGAAGTGGACCGCAACGAGTTTGACCAGTATTTGAATATGAGCAGGACTCGTCCCGATCCTTCGGGGTTTGCCTACCATGTCTCCGTGTCCAAAGTGACTCCACGGAGCCTCTCCTGCGAGGAGAGCAGCTTGATATCGGCCCTGTCCGATGCCAGCAGCGCTGTCTATTACAGCACCTGTATCACTGGGTAGAGCTGTGCTTGCGTGTTCAGCAAGGGGAGAGGGGTTCGAGGCTGAGCCCGGTTTAACCGTCATCTCCCTTCCCCCAGGGAACCCTGGGAACCTGCAAGGGGGAACCGTGGGATCTTGTACCTGAATGCCGTCTCCTAACCACAATTCCCAGGACCCTTTGAGCCGGTTAAACCAGTATGAATTTGACGGAAGCTCAAAACCTACACGTACCCTTAGGGAAAGGCATAATGCGCAGGTGCTAACCTCTTTTTTTGTTTGCTCCAAATGAGAGCAGCTTGGTTTCCCATCCCTGTGGGGCACCTTGTCCTTCTAACAAATTTATTCTTACCTGCTGAGAGACGGCCCAGCTCAGCTAATGTGCCCGTCCTTTGAGAAACAAGGGCCAATCTGCCGAGGAGTGAGCAAAAAACATCTGCAGGAACTTTGAAACTGTTGCTGCGGAGATTTGCTGCAGAGAAACTATTTGCCCTTCTACTGTTGCGTCCCAAGCAGGGCTTGGGAACCTCACCCCTGAAGCTTGTGGAGTTTTCTGCATTTAAGGGCCTCTTCACACTTAAACAGATTTATTATTATTATTATTATTATTATTATTATTATTATTATTAGTGTCCACCCAAGGTCATTCAGCATAAAACCCATGAGTGTCACTGTCAGGATTTTTCATTCTCTCCCGTGCCGCAGAGCATGTGTGACGTGTGCATGTCACAGATGTGTTTGCAGAGCAGACATGTGTGCATCGTGCTCATCTGAGAGCAAGGGACTGGATCGACTTTGCTCTGTGTGAAAGAGCCCTTAGATCCCCTGCCTTGCACATTTTTAGCTGAAGCGCTGGGTTGGGGGGCCAAGACACGGGACCCTGCCCTCTTCCTTGTTCAGCGTAATGTGCCAATCATCTCAGAGTCCCACTGCAAGACCCGACATTCATCTAGCTGAGATAAGAGTGCCCACCTATATATCCCCACAAGTGCCTTCCTTTCCATCAGCCTTCCAAACCCTCTCCCCTTGCCTGTCAACATTGCAATATTTAGATTATCTCATTAAATGCATTGCTTGGGTTTTTTTTGTTTTTAAAAATAATAATGCTGAACCACTGATATACTGTATTGCTATGTAGCACAACGAGATAGACTGTTTGAAAGCAGAAGGAAACTGAATTCATAGGGTGCCGAAATGTGTGAGGGCGGACAGTTTTTCTGGACCTTTTACTGCCCCGGAGGGAATTACCGTGGGTGCAGCTTTTCCTCGCGCCTGCAGCATTATAACATGACAAGCCGCAAGATGCTGAACTCCTTTCCCTCTGGATTGTTGGAAAAAGTTCAGGAGCCTGGTTCTCCGGTGCATTTGATCTCTTCCAGTGCTTAAGATGTCTGTACTGTAAGTCTGCGTAACTGGGGAAGCAGGGTGGGGAGGCAGTGGCTCTCAACATCTGGGTTGTTTTTTTAGCAGTGAAGCAAGGTTTGTTGTTCTTCAAAAGCAGGCTAGCCGCCTGACCCGGAGCTGAATTGCAAGCTGTCCGATTTGAAGCATCACCCAAGTCCTAGAACATGCTGGGATCTGGTGGCGAGTGGGCAGTCTGCAACCCAACGGAGCGCATGGCAGCAACAACAAAAATCCTTTCACTGTCATGCTTCTGCATTGCACCCCGAGGGCACCGTCGTGGGGTAAAGCTATAGTCATGCCTAAAACAGGTTGGATTTAACTGGCTTTTGCAGGAGGGGGAGCACTGACGGCAGTGCGGTTTGAGACCTTCCATAAAAGAGGATGGGCATCAAGGCAGGGAAGTAGCCAAATTGTGACGAGGGAGGGTTTTAAGACTGGTTAAAGTGGTATGCAAGTGTGATGAAGGGAAAGGCTTGAAACAGCCATAAAAATAAAATAAAATTGACAGATGGTCCTTTTAGGCTGGCATAGCTTTACCCAGATTGTGCCCGTTCACTTCAAAGCCAACCCACTGATTTCAGTAGCTTCCAAGTATTTTAGAAATCCATTCTCGAGTTAATTTCCCCCGGATGCTTTTTCATATAATTTCAATTCCAAGCATCCCTATCAGAAAGCTCACAGAACCTGCTTCAACTCAGCTTCCCTGTGAACTTCTGCGTAAATCCCATTGAATCAGCTCTGCTAAGCTTTGCCCATGTAAACCCATGATCTTTGCAGTCACACTGATGGAAGCGTTGGAGTGGAGGTGAATTTGAAGCTGCCATGTGAGATCCGAGCCACTAGCCCACTGCCATCTCTGACTGGTGGCCGTAATTCAAGGACTCAGGGCAAGAATCTTTCCCCGCTCCTCTGGGATCCTGTGAGCTGGTGGCACCCAGGACTGAAACCGGGACCATTGTCTTGCAAAGCAGATGTTCTGCCACTGGCCTACGGCTCTTCCCGAAACAGGCAGCTGCTTCAGACCAAGTCAGACTACTGGCCCATCTCAGTACTGCCCATGTTGACTGGGTTTCAGAGGGGAAGCCTCTGCCTGGGAATGCAGGTGATTACACCTGGGACCTTTTTTCATGCAAGCAGATGCTTTGATGCTGAGCCACAGCCGCCCGTGTTTTCAGGATGGAGGTGTAACTTCCAGCCTTCCACTTTCCCCAAGGTCTACGCCATGCCTGGAGAACCAGCACTTTCAGAGTTAGGTTATTAAGGCTTAAGGAGAAGCAAGTCAGGGCTTATCCACACTGACCTACGCTCCGCATTCCTAAGCAGAGGTCCACACTTTCCAGGTCTGTGTCCAACAGTTTTTTATTAATATTATTTTTGCTTTCCCTGCGAAAACCCGCTCTTTGCCACTGAATCAGAGCAAATGGCAATTTGCAGAAAACTCGAATTGCCATTTGCTCCTAATCAGCAGTATGGATCCAATTTTCTTGGGGAAAGCAGATGGGAGAGAGAGAAAGAGAGAGAGAGAGAAAGAAAGAAAGGAAGGAAGGAAGAAAAGCACTCTGAAATGGACTGGGAAGTGCGACCCTATGCCTAGAAAGCATTGGGGAGGGAAGGGCAGTAAGGATGAGCTCTAATAAGGTGTTCAAAACTGGGAGTGATTCTTTTGCAATGATTGTTCTGGGACAGAGACTAGTTTAGGGGTGCCAAACAGGCACATTTTTCACTGTATCAAGATTATTATCTTTCATTTGAACCATAGGACTATATTTTTACTAAGTCTTTTTTTATATCTTATCTATCTATCTATAAATGATATTTAATTTGTTCAGGCATTTTATACTACCGAATGTCTTTTCTGTCTCTTTTGGTAATAAATCAAAGGGTATCTGTGTCACGGAAAGCATTTATGTAGCAAGCGAATTAAAACAAATCTAAAGAACAGAGGAGCGAGGGGCAGTTTTAACACGTAAAATTGCACACAACAATTTTCTGGAATTTTGGGGGGGATAAGGAGAGCATTTTCGAAAGCCACGAGACCAAGGAGACTCGATCCCACGGTGTGTGTGGGGTGAATCTGTATAAAACCCCGTCGAAATGAATTGGCAGCTACACAAGGACCCTGCTAGAGTTTGTGCAGAAGACCGTCCCAAATAATGTTGCTGGCTGGTTAATTGTTAAGACATATTTTCCTAATTCCATGGCTCTCATGTGCTTGCTATGTGAACACATGTTTCTCCCCCCAATAAATGTTGTCCCCAACCATTTCCAGATTTCTCTGGCAGTCGATTCCTGTTTAGACTGCGCATTGGTTTCAAGGGAGCACCTCCTACCAAGCACTGGGCAAGGTTGTGTTTGTGTGTGAAAGGCCTTCTCTATAGATAGGAGAGAGTGGGTTTGATCCAGGCTCAGTTGCCAATGCAATCCAGTGTACGTGCCTATTTTCCCAATGTTGTGTAAGCTGCCGATGTGTTTGGTCGGACGTGCCATCTGTTCTCAGATTTGAGGAGGCGGGGAACAACCCCCAGTCCTCTAATAAAACGACGTGATATCCTTTTCTTGACATGTCTGTGTGTGGTTTTTGGGGTTTCGTTAACACAACTGCGCACAAGCTGCGCTAAAGGGGCTCTGCATTTGCACGTCGGAGCCTGCAGAAATTGGGAATAATATTAAAAGCCTGCTTAGATCCGTTGATTTCGCCGTGCTAATGTGGCTCCTCGCATGTGTTCTGATGCTTTGTTTACAGCCTGACACATAAGACGGTGACGTCAAAGGGCTTGGGTGAGAGCCAGTTGGTTTCCCACCCACCCTCTTCCCTGTCCTAAACATTATTGTGATTGTTTGCAGCGCTAGCTTAAGATCTCATCACATCATCTTTTGTTATGTTACTGATGCACTGGAGGACACATGTCCCCCGTTTCAAGCACATTGTTTCTCTGGCACAGAAATGTCTTTGAGCATTATTATTGTTTTTTTGCACCAGGAATGCCTTTCAGTCTCCTGTGCTTCACTTGCTCATCATCACCGCTAATGCTGTATATGGAGAAGAAAGCTCTTTTTGAAAAATCAGCTGTAGATTCTTGGTTCATGCGGTGCTTTCATCCAGTTTCCAAAGACAGGGAATTCAAGGAACAGGGCTTGCTGTTGCTCATGAAAACACTCTGGGGAATGGGCAATTAAGTTCCGATCAATAGAACTTAATTCCATAGCAATGCAAACTTAATTTCACTTGGGCTATGCTGTCTTTGATGTTGCAAGATGTTTCCCAAGACAGCTCTCTGTTGCCTGATGGGCGGTTTGCCTTTCTTTTGGCGCTTCCATTGGGCAAAGCAGTTGGCCATTTTTACCTTGTGAATTTTTCACAACAACCTTATTAGTTATTACCAATCCTCTCTGTTCTCTCCCTCCATATTTCTGCTGTGTTTTTGTACACAATGTATGCTAAGACTCCGGTTCCAAAACAGCCCCTTGATGTAGATTTTCTTTCTTTCTTTCTTTCTTTCTTTCTTTCTTTCTTTCTTTCTTTCTTTCTTTCTTTCTTTCTTTCTTTCTTCCACTCCTTCTTTGTCATATTTTAACCCCATCCAATTAATCAAGCTACACATTGGCTTTTTTTTTAAAGCCCCCGTGAATGTGCTTAGAATATATCTAGGAAGGAAAATGTCAGTCCATTGCAGAAAAATGCTAATGACATCTGTTCATTGAATGATGGCGATGATTTAAAACAGATTTCTTCTTCGCCAAGGAAGGTTTTTATTTTATTTTTTATGAGTCCCCTTTCTTTCTCTTTCTCTCTTATTGTTGCTGTTGGCAAAAAGATGTTGAGTGGCCGAGAGGGGGGTGTGATCTTTAAACCAACCCTACTCGCTTTAGAGAAGTTTTAAAAGGAAAACTCCATGGGTGTAAAGGATTGGGTTTTCAACACTTGCAAAGAACACTTTAGTTTTCAAATACCGATTTGGAGGCAGGTTCCAGTCAAAATGACGGGTGACAAATTTCGTTTCCATTTGCAGCCCGTTAACAAGGCCAAGGAAGGTAAAGGATTGAGAAGGGGAAAATTACATCACCAGCAAAACAGGAGGACTGGCCCTTTGCCATGGTTGGGGCATCCAATTGGAGCCAGAATGGTTGGCGTTTGCTCCCCCCTCCCACCCCCAGCTTTGTAAAGAAATAGGAAACATCCTGTGTATATCCCTGAAAATGACTATGTCAGGAAATGGACTTATAAAGGCCGAATGACATTATAGTCCCCAGAAACAAATCTGGAAGGAAGGAGGTGGGTTTTGGGACCGGGAGGGGGAAAGACCAGCTCTTGACTTCTCTTGCAGGTTATTGCTATGCGATCACTTCCTGAGGTACAAAGGAGAAACGCACACATGTCCATTCGTTCCCCTTCTCGGCCACTCACAGGAAAGTCTTGAACGATGGCTGAGGAAACCATGCTGCTAGTCCCTTTCACCAACTAGAGTTCCCAGCCCCGTTAGGTGGGTTCATCGTAGAAGGAGAAGCGCCTGGGCTCTCCGTTTTGCGGGGAAGCCCCGCCCTGGAACCAGAAGCCCCGCCCTCTCCAATACGTATTCTTGCCACTGCCGGGGCCTCCTTGAGCCTTGCTCTCATCTATGTCAAGTTGCCAACTTCCCAGAGGGAAAGGAAGTTGATTACTGGCATGCCTCCATTGGCATGTAATTACATCTAAAAATCAAGAGCGGGACGCCAAACTCCTGTACAGCCTAATGGACTTCTTGGCGGTTTGTCAAGTCCTGCATATATTTTTTTCTCTTGGACCAGCTGCAGAACTGAGCAACCTGGCTTTATCCTGGCTCTGTTCCTACCCATCTGGCTGGCACCATGCAGGATATATGTTTGTGTGTAGAGAGAGAGGGAGAGGGAGCGCCACTGAGTGAGATCATCTAGTGATATGGAGAACAAAGTGTCATCAATATAAGGCAGATGAGTTGGTCCGTGTTTGCAAACTCCAAGATCCAACACCTCTGTTGGAACCAACCAAAATGTTGCAAAATAGCGTACAATTTTTCAGATGTCCAGAACGCTTCATGAGATGAGATGTCTTCTGGTGAAGAGTTTTGGAGCTCTCTAGATGGCTCAGAACCAGTCTAGAAGCTCTAGATCAGAGGTCAGCAACCTAAGGCCCATGGGGCACAAGCAGCCCATGGGGGTCGTTTAACCAACCCATGGGGGTCATTTAGGGAAGCTTAGGGAAGTTTTTAATATTTAATGCTGTATTGTTTTTAACACTCGATTGGAAGCTGCCCAGAGTGGCTGGGGAAACTCAGCCAGATGGGCGAGGTATAAATAAATAAATAATTATTATTATTATTATTAATTTTTTATTTTTTAACCGGCCCGGGGACCCCCGCCACCCGCTTGGTTGGCTCCTGTACACCACACTAAACTGGTGTGGAGCAGAGCAGGGACCGCCTTCCGTGATGCTGGCTGGCTTCCCATTGGCTGCAGGAAGCTCCTATAGAAACCATAGAAGAAGAAGAGGAGGAGGAGGAGGAGGAGTTTGGATTTGATATCCCGCTTTATCACTACCCGAAGGAGTCGCAAAGCGGCTAACCTTCTCCTTTCCCTTCCTCCCCCACAACAAACACTCTGTGAGGTGAGTGGGGCTGAGAGACTTCAAAGAAGTGTGACTGGCCCAAGGTCACCCAGCAGCTGCATGTGGAGGAGCGGAGACGCGAACCCGGTTCCCCAGATTACGAGTCTACCGCTCTTAAACAACAACACCACACTGGTTCTCAGTGGTTGACGGGGCACAGCTTGTGGGCGTGCAGGGAAAGGGGAGGCCTCTGACAAAGCCGCAGAGCTCCCCCACTTGCTGGGACGCTCCTGAGAGGCCAGAGCCCTGGCACAACGCACCAATAAGCCCAATAGGAAAGACGGCTCCACGTACCACATTTTCCAATCCGCTTTTGCTCAAAGCAATTTCTCTCTATTTTCTCATGTTTTCTCTAATCAGTGCGTATTTATGCAGGCTTTACCCTGGCACATGCATTTTTCTATACATTATTTGGCTGGGAAATGGCATCACAACACGTAGAGATTTTGAAGGACGGGTGTGTTTCAGTTCCCTGTGTTGTAGGTAGGTTCGCCTTTCAATGCAAACGGAACCGAATTTCTCCTGCATCTCTACTCCTGGGTCCACAGTCCTCTGAGTTAAGGTGTGTTGCAACTGTGACACTCCGACTCTGTACAGTGGTACCTCGGGTTAAGTACTTAATTCGTTGCGGAGGTCCGTTCTTAACCTGAAACTGTTCTTAACCTGAATTACCACTTTAGCTAATGGGGCCTCCCGCTGCCGCCGTGCCGGTGGAGCACAATTTCTGTTCTCATCCTGAATCAAATTTCTTAACCCGAGGTAATATTTCTGGGTTAGCGGAGTCTGTAACCTGAAGCGTCTGTAACCCGAGGTACCACTGTATTTGCCCTCCCCACCCGCAGGTGCAAAGTGCACTGGGATAGACAGAGTTTTGACACCAGGTGAAAATGGCTGCTCATTCCATGCATTTGCAAAAAAAAAAAAAAAGTTCCCTCGCCTGATTGACGCATATTGTCTGTTTTTATTATAAATTGCCTTTTGGTTTTAAACACAGTATGAGGAGTCTCTATGGGAGTATATTCTATTTAATAATGGGGTTTCAGAGTTTTTAGGGGGCTAACCAGGTTGGGATAGCTGGGATAGCAGGCTATTGTTGGTTTTTGTTGGTTTTTGAATGTCTTATGTAGATTTTTCAATTTCGTTGTTCTGTATGGGACAACGACAATAAAGATATCATATCATAAAGATCCTTTTATTGTATTTTAATGCCGATCCTTGCTCTGGAAATTGATGAAGAGCAGGTTGTAAATAATTTCAAACACATACATAAAACTCGAAAAGCTTTTGCATGGTGATTTTGCAACTTTGGGGTTGGCTCTGATAAAGTGAGTACTGTAAATGACACCAAGATTCACAGAGCCAATCTTATCTAAATCCACTCACTTGGACAGCTGTAAGAAGATTAGATAAATTCATGGATTTTAAAGCTATCATTGGCTGCTGAACATGCTGGCTATATTGTCCCTCTGAAGCATATGCCACTAAAGCACCAGCTTCCTGAATCTATCCTCATATCGGGATTTTAGTTCTTTCGGGGGGGGGGGGATAACACACAGGTTATGGGTCTCTAAGGGGCAATGCAATTCCCATCATTTCTACTCAGTATAAAGTAGAGGTAAAGGGACCCCTGACCATTAGGTCCAGTCGTGTCCGACTCTGGGGTTGAGGCGCTCATCTCACTTTATTGGCCGAGGGAGCCAGCGTACAGCTTCCAGGTCATGTGGCCAGCATGACTGAGCCGCTTCTGGCAAACCAGAGCAGCGCACGGATTTATGCCACAAGGTGCCATAGGAAGGCACTGGACATAGTAAAAGATCCATCGCATCCTGGTCACTGTCTCTTCGAGCTCCTGCCGTCGGGACGGAGATACAGGATGATGAAGACAAGAACGAGCCGTCTTAAGAACAGCTTCTTCTCCAGAGCGATCTCGGCCCTGAATGAGAAGCCTGGACTTTGAAAGTCATCTAATCTTCCTTGCTGTACTATACTGTATTGTTTTAATTAGTGTTTTTATGGAGCAGTCAAGTGATTTCGTTGTCCCCGAGAGGGGGCAATGACAATAAAGATATTATTATTATTATTATTATTATTATTATTATTATTATTATTATTATTATTATTAAACACTGTTTACCTTCCCGCTGGAGTGGTACCTATTGATCTACTTGCACTTTGACGTGCTTTCGAACTGCTAGGTTGGCAGGAGCAGGGACCGAGCAACGGGAGCTCACCCCGTTGCGGGGATTCGAACCGCCAACCTTCTGATTGGCAAATCCTAGGCTCTGTGGTTTAACCCACAGCGCCACCCGTGTCCCTCCTATTCATTATAGTGGGATTTTATTTCATACAGCATAGTTTCGAATTTACAAGTATCTCTCCCCACGACACCTACAGAAATTTAATAGGTTCATAGGATTGTAGATTTTTGAAGGGACCACAAGGGTCATCTAGTCCAACCCCCTGACATGCAGGAATCTTTTGCCCAACGTGGGGCTCGAACCCAGAACCCTGGAAGGCAAAGCTGCTGAAGGGCGCAGATTGTATTCTGCTAGAATGGGAAACAAAAGATGAAGAGGTGAAATCAGTCATGATTAAATGGGCACAAGATATAGGTCATAATATATTGTTTGAAGATTGGGAAAGACTGTGGAAAACCGATTTAAATTTTACAGACTGTTCTTTATTGAAAGAAAATTACATGAAAATGATGTATAGATGGTACATAACACCAGTACAGATAGCAAAAATGTATAAAACTGGTTCAAATATATGTTGGAAATGCAAAGAAAAAGAAGGGACTTTTTATCATATGTGGTGGGATTGCAGAGAAATTTTTTTTAAAAAGGGAAATGATATATAATGAATTGAAGACAATGTTCAAATTAACATTTGTAAAAAAAGCCAGAAGCATTTTTGTTAGGGATTGTAGGAAAAGACCTGCCAAGGAAAGTGAAGAACATATTTATGTATGCAATAATGGCGGCAAGTCTTAATAGCACAAGGATGGAAGAATGAATAAATCCTGACAAAAGAACTGTGGCAAGAGAAATTGATGGACTATGTGGAACTGGCAAAGTTGACGTACAAACTGCGCGATAAGGACAACTGTGACTTCAAAGAAGAATGGGAACCTTTTACAAAGCGCTTAAAGAAACAACAAAATGAACTGGACTCCTTGGCAGGCTTTGAATAAATGGACACAAATTTATTTGTTAATATAATAGATGGATAACTTAGAGATTTTTACATTTTTATAACATAAAGAGAATAATATGTGTTAATAAATCAGAAAGAGGAACTGAGGGAAGTCGGAGGGGGGAGGGGAGTATGTGGGGGAGATAGGAGGGGAAGAATGGGGGGAAAATACAATTGTTGAAATAATTTGTTATGTAAAAATAGTCAATAAAAAAACTTTTTTTTAAAAAAAAAGAACCCACGACCCTAAGATTAAGAATCTCATGCTCTACCGACTGGGTTTTGCATGCCTTGCTTTCAATTGGACATGTTATTTAATTTTTGTGATTGTTTACTGATCTCTGTGGTTTCATAGTCATTTTAAAACTAATAAAAATAAAAAATTTAAAACCTACTAGCTTCCTGAAGCCATCTAGTTGGTAGATGCTATGAGGGGGCTGGATCCCTTCTGTCATAAATTCTTAGGGTGCGCACACATAGCAGACATACACTCCACAGAAAATCAATCCTTCGCCCTTCAAGATTTGGGAAACATTCCCTGAGAAAATTACACATTATTTTAGCACACGGAACAATCCCGAAATCAACCTTAGATTTTCTAAATATTTCCTCTGCAGAAGGAGATATCTTGGAGAAACCTTTCCCAGTCATTCTTTTCACTTGCAAATCCTTCAAATCCTGCCTTAAGGGCATATTTGTGTCTGAACAGGGTGGGCCTGGGACCTATATCCAAGAACTAAAGTATTTACCATCTCAAAAGAATGGCCAGACTGCCCAGGTAATGCAATCAGTAAAACATTATCAGGCATCTTGGCAGACAGGAGAGAAGCCACGCTCAAATTTCTGATTTAGACCACCTCTTGTGATGTACAGATGATGCTTTTAGGGTGGTCTTTGGGTGAGGGGTTGGACAATGTCAAAAGCCTTTAGAGGAGCCTTGTACATCTTTGTTCTGGGTCTTCTCTGACCTCCTTGCAACAGAAAAATAAAGACCTGCCTTGTTTTTCCGCAGGATCCTGCCTCCATCCATTCTTCTCTGACCAATCATGGATTCAGGGGACTCATGTTCTTCATCCAGTCTCTCGCCACTGATAGACGGATGAGGAAAGGCCCCGCTCTCTGTTTTTGCCTTTAAGTCTTGTCTCGTTAGCAAACCCACCACCAGATCTTGTTTTGCACGCATGATGGGGCAGGTGATCTGTGGATCAAATTCTGAGAGTCTCTTATCTTGAGCCCAAATCAGACGCTGCTCTTCTAATGTCAAGGAGCCTGAAGGCAAACCTTACCAATGTCTCCCTAGACAAGATACAGAGTTCTGCTGTTGTGGAACAGTGTTTTCAAAAAAACAGAAAGTTTTTGCTGAAATAGGCATTGCCTCTGTGGCATCTGTCACTCATGCTTTCAGGGATTTCTCTCATCGTCTTGCAATAAAATGTACAAGATCTGCTGTTTACGAATTGTTACATTGGATTTTGTAGTCTTTTTTTTTTAAAAAAAAGGATTTATTGCAACATCAGGAACAAGAACAAGAAACTGGATTTTGTAATCTTGATGCTATATGGACTACAAAGTCCATGATGCAGCGTGTGACGATCAGCAAATTACAAAGGCATGGGAAACTCTGTTTGTGAATCCGTCCCTTAAGAGTACAAAACCCATGATGCAGTGTGTGGCTGTGAGCAAAATGCAAAGGTGCAGAAACCACGTTTTTGTGTGTCCATAAAAGCATACATCTGTATGAAAACAAATACATCTGTATGAAAATACATGTGTATGAAAACAACTGGGGCAGGAAAAGGGCAACAAGAAAAATGGTCACACTGCTCTAGCCGCAGAAAACATTGTTGTTGTTGTTTTGTCGTTTAGTTGTGTCCAACTCTTCATGATTCCCTGGACCAGAGCACTCTAGGCACTCCTGTCTTCCACTGCCTCCCGCAGTTTGGTCAAACTCACGCTGGTAGCTTCGAGAACACTGTCCAACCATCTCGTCCACTGTCGTCCCCTTCTCCTTGTTATGATCGGGAAATTGGGGGGTGGGTGGAGAAGAACGGCCAAAACAGCTCACACAGAGGCATGTTTCAGACAAGACTAAAGTAAGCCTCTGAGACCCCCCCCTCCTTCCAGTTCTTCTGACCCTGGGTCTTTTTATAGTTTCTTGGCAATGACTCACTTTTGTAGTTAATCACTTGATGGGGGGGGGGACTCTCCCTTTGTGAACCATTTCTGCAGCATTGCATTACTGCTCGTAACATGTGCTCCTGCGCTTTTAATGGGCACTTGAGGTTTAGGAAGCCAATAGCCCCTGCTAGAATACTTAGCAGAGATATCAAACTCAGGGACCTTCAGCTCTCGCAAGTGAAGCAATTAACTGGTCTTTGCATTTACCGCCAGCCCCCACGATGCACATGAAAAGCAGAGATTCCAGGCTAAGTGGCAGGGACAATCCATAGGGGGGAAAGGATGTCCCATTTGCCCAGGGGCCGGCAACCTAAGGCCCATGGCCCGGACAAGGCCCTTGGAGGCCGTTTAACCAGCCCACCAGCTGCCCCTAAACTGAGCCACCTGCTTGGCGAGTCCCTGCACGCTGCGCTAAACCAAGACAGCGCAGGGACTCTCTTCCGCGGCCCCGGAAATCGCTTCTGCGCATGCCCAGACATCAAAAATTGCTTCTACGCAGGGGCGATTTTCGGCATCTGGGCATGTGCAGAAGATTTTCGGCTACAGACATGTTGTTTAGTCGTTTAGTCGTGTCCGACTCTTCGTGACCCCCTGGACCAGAGCACGCCAGGCACTCCTGTCTTCCACTGCCTCCCGCAGTTTGGTCAAACTCATGCCGCAGTTTGGTCAAACCCACGATGCACATGAAAAGCAGAGATTCCAGGCTAAGTGGCAGAGACAATCCATAGGGGGGAAAGGATGTCCCATTTGCCCAGGGGCCGGCAACCTAAGGCCCATGGCCCGGACAAGGCCCTTGGAGGCCGTTTAACCAGCCCACCAGCTGCCCCTAAACTGAGCCACCTGCTTGGCGAGTCCCTGCACGCTGCGCTAAACCAAAACAGCGCAGGGACTCTCTTCCGCGGCCCCGGAAATCGCTTCTGCGCATGCCCAGACATCAAAAATTGCTTCTACGCAGGGGCGATTTTCGGCATCTGGGCATGTGCAGAAGATTTTCGGCTACAGACATGTTGTTTAGTCGTTTAGTCGTGTCCGACTCTTCATGACCCCCTGGACCAGAGCACGCCAGGCACTCCTGTCTTCCACTGCCTCCCGCAGTTTGGTCAAACTCATGCTGGTAGCTTCAAGAACACTGTCCAACCATCTCGTCCTCTGTCGTCCCCTTCTCCTTGTGCCCTCCATCTTTCCCAACATCAGGGTCTTTTCCAGGGAGTCTTCTCTTCTCATGAGGTGGCCAAAGTATTGGAGTCTCAGCTTCAGGATCTGTCCTTCCAGTGAACACTCAGGGCTGGTTTCCTTCAGAATGGAGAGGTTTGATCTTCTTGCAGTCCATGGGACTCTCAAGAGTCTCCTCCAGCACCATAATTCAAAAGCATCAATTCTTCGGCGATCAGCCTTCTTTATGGTCCAGCTCTCACTTCCATACATCACTACTGGGAAAACCATAGCTTTAACTATATGGACCTTTGTTGGCAAGGTGATGTCTCTGCTTTTTAAGATGCTGTCTCTCATGTCTTGTTACATTGCTGTTTCTACGGGGATATACGCTCGGTATTTATCACTCCTGTTATACAAAAATCTCCAAATGGGCCAAACTTCAATGTCTAAAACTCCTGGTAGAGGACAAGGATCCAGAGATCACGCTAAGGGTGGCCAAATTCTGTGCGACTGCCATAAAACTTAGGGAACAAGCTGTACTACCAAAATGATGAAGGTTTTAAATGACAATTTTAGCTTATATTTTAGTGATCAAGATTTAATATATATTTTTAACTGTCGCTATATCTGAGTTGTCTCTGTTATACCTAATTGCAATTCAATGTATTCCTGTTGTGTTTTATGATTTTCCTGATATTGTAAGTGAGCCGGAACTAGTCTGTGACTGTAATAATAAAATTCAATTCAAGTTCAGGACCGCCATACCTCAAGGACTGCCTCTTTCTAAATGAACCTACCCAGACCCTGAGATTATCTTCTGAGGCCCTCCTTCGTGTGCCCCCTCCTCAAGAGGTCCTGAGGGTGGCAATATGAGAACAGAGCCTTCTCTGCAGTGGCTCCCCGTCTGTGGAATGCTCTCCCCAGGGAAGTTCACCTGGCACTTTCATTATACACCTTTAGGTGCCAGGCAAAAACATTCCTTTTCAACCAGGCCTTTGGCTGATCCGATTTACATCCTATGCCCTTTTAAAATGTGGTTTTTTGGGGGGGGAGCTATTGGGCTGTTGTTTTATTTTTATTCGGTATCTTGTGGTTTTATATCTTGATTTTATTCTGTGAACCGCCCTGAGACCCCCGGGTATAGGGCGGTATATTCAATCAATCAATCAATCAATCAATCTATGGCCCTCCAGATGTTGTTGAACTGCAGCTGCCATCAGGCTCAGTCAGAATGGCCAGTGGCCATGGCTGGGAATGGGGGGAGTGGCATTCAATTTCGCTTACATTCAAAGACAAATCTATCAAATCCACACTTTCTGAAACAATGCGTTACTGAAACGAAGCTATCCTTCGAAATTTGCACTCATCTGAATTTAACAATGCAGTTCTCCAACCAAAAGATATTTTATATTGGGGGAAAGTGTGCATAAAAATGAATATCTTAGTGACAAAAAGGCATACAAAAGACATATCTGGGGAAACTGCTTGCAAAATTGTGTGTATTGTTAGTCAGAAGTGAACACCAAAATGTGTTTATTAGGCGAAATGAGCGCTAAAACCCTGGTGAATTTTCATGAGTAGGAATCACAGAGTTGTAGACTTGGAAGGGACCACAAGGGTCATCTAGTCCAACCCCCTGAAACTTCCAAAAGAAAGTCACAAATTCTAAATCTAAAATTTGTAAGAATTGTTGGCGGAAATGTGGAGTGATGGGAACGTACAGTCATATGTGGTGGGATTGTCCACTAGTTAATGAATTTTGGGAACAGATTGGTATAGAAATATCAGGAATTGTGGGTAGGAAGGCGAGAATATCTAAATTAATGGTTCTTATTAGTCTAAGTAGCACAGAGTTAAAAACAAAAGAGGAATGTAAATGGGTAAAATTGATGGTAACTGCAGCCAGACTGGTTATAGCGAGGTAATTGGAAAAATGCAGAAGAGTTAGGGGTGAACCAATGGAGGAAAAAACTGAATAATATTATAATTTTAGAATATCTAACTGTGAAGATACACAGAATGAAAGGGTTTAAGGTCAGTGAGAAAGAGGAGGATTGGTTTGAGAAGATATTGAATTATTTGGGCAGGTTTGAACAATTTGGGGCAATTAAAATGTTAAAAGTTAAATAAACCTTGTGGATGGAGGCGTGTTAACGTATATAAAATTGTACATATGGTTGATTTGAATATGTTATTATTGATTATGTATACCCAATGTATCAGCCGCCTTGGGGGGGGGGGTTCACTGTTTGTGTTTTGGTTGTCGGTAAAAATTAAAAATTTTAAACATTAAAAAAACCAAAAAACAAATTGTTGCAGAAATGTGAAGCGCTGAATTCAAGATTGGAAGAGAGAACCAGATTGGCTGAGAGTACCAGAATTGCGTCCATCCTAAATCAGGGACTATGGGATTTGTAGTCCGGCAAGGGCTGAAGAGTCACAAATGTTCCTCTGTAGGTCCCCTCTGTCCAAACAACTTTGGCAGGCTTTTGAAACAGAGATCTCAGCAATATAGGAAAGCCTGCTGTTTCTCCATCCGGCCCCATATTGTCTACTCTGGCTGGCAATGGCTCTCTGGAGTGCCTGGGAGGGAAAAAAGGAGGTTTTTCCCACCACCTGCTACCTGACCCTTTTAACGAGAGATGCCGGGAACTGAACCTGGGACCTTCGGCTCACAAAACCTCGCCCTTTGCCACTGAACTATAGTTCCCCCCCAAAAAAACCCCATAGATGGAGTCTTGACACTGTGCAAGATGGATCTCACATGCTGCACGTTACTATGGGGTTCCATTAATGTGGGACCTGAAGTATGGGAGGAACCAAACATTCCAGAGACCTTTTATCGTGCCCTCCGCAATCACAGCCCCAATCGGTTTGATTTGCCCCTAGAGACGGCGTCAGTTCCCTTTTGGGTTTGCTTAACCTATAAAGGATGCCATGTCAGGATGGAGGTTTAACACTTCCTGTTTTCCTGGAGGACAGGATGTTCTGCTGTAGCGATGGCTTTTGTGTGGAGGCTGCTGTTCCCAGTTGCTAAAATAATTTCATTTCCCTCCCTGCTGTGTCTCATGTAATGATCTCATGCTTTGTACTAAGGTTGAGGGTTGAGGGACCCCCCCTTCCCCACCCCCCTACCCCACTTTGGATAATATCTCTCACTTTTCTTAGGTACGGACGGATCTTTCCATTTTGGCTTCTCTCTGTTTCTCATCTTCCCCAGTTATCCACATTCCAGCATCAGTTTGCAATTTCGTTTTCCAATTGCCGCTTCCCCCTAATAGACAACCCTCCACGCAATTCTGCCAAACATGCGTGTCTGCAAAACATTTTCCCCAATGCAATGCATTTTTGTATTCTGTTTCCACCAACGCATGCACCTTACGCAGACTTTCCCTGATCTGACACCTTTTCGGGTCAGAGAGCTACGTCACAAAATTCGGAGCAGTACACCTTTCGAAGGCTAGCTGTGATTTAGTTCATGTGTCGTTTCAGGAAGTGTAAATGAAAGGGATCCAAATTTCTCTCTCGTGACTACTTTCCACTGAAGAAAGATCAAAAGCTCAATAAATTCATGTTTCGGAAACACAAAGAACTCCTCCTGTTCCCAGATCATGGATCTGTCTCTGGACTAGGAACTGATCTCTCATTTTCCCAGGGTTAAATTCGGTTTTCCATGTTTTGCAGCAATTTCCTGTTTGTTTTTAAAAAAATCATTGTGAAAACTCACCAGGATTTTGCTGCAAATTTCTCCAAATAAACCCAATTTTATATGCAGTTTTAATTAACCTTCACATTTTTGCAAGCAGTCTCCCCTAATGAAATGCATTTTTCTATGTTTTTTTCACCCATCTCTCCAGTTTTATGCACACTAAACAGATGCATTTTTGCGCACGTTACTTGGCCGGAGAACTGCATTGCAAAATTTGAAGAAATGTGAATTCTGAAACTGACCTGTGTTTTGGTTCTCATGTTGTTTCGGAAGGTGCAAGTTGGATAGGTTCTCTATTAAATGTGAATGGAATTCACCCATCCCTACGCCCTTAGAGAGAAAACCTTCTCTAGGTGGCTTGATCTGTCAGAATCAGTGGCATACCTTGGGGTCTAAAATTTCAGCGGCACCTCTGCTTGACACCAAAATTTAATGCCTTCCCACACCTCTCACTTCCCATTCTGCATCATAGTTGTGGCGCCCCCTATGGCTCCTATAAGGCTCTGCACCCAGTGTGATTGAACCGGTCACCCCGCCCCCCCCCCCCCAAATCCACCTCTGGTCTGAATCGGCAGATTAATAGTTTAGTTTAATGGTTTATTATTTATACCCCGGGACGTGGGTGGTGCTGTGGTCTAAATCACAGAGCCTAGGGCTTGCCGATCAGAAGGTCAGCGGTTCAAATCCCCGCAACAGCGTGAGCTCCTGTTGCTCGGTCCCTGCTCCTGCCAACCTAGCAGTTCGAAAGCACGTCAAAGTGCAAGTAGATAAATAGGTACCGCTCCAGCAGGAAGGTAAACGGCGTTTCCGTGCGCTGCTCTGGTTTCACCAGAAGCGGCTTAGTCATGCTGGCCACATGACCCGGAAGCTGTACGCCGGCTCCCTTGGCCAATAAAGCGAGATGAGCGCCACAACCCCAGAGTCATCCGCGACTGGACCTAATGGTCAGGGGTCCCTTTACCTTTATTTATACCCCACCCATCTGGCTGGGTTTCCCCAGCCACTCTGGGTGGCTCCCAACAGAATATTAAAAATACGATAAAACATCAAACATTAAAAACTTCCCCAAACAGGGTTGCCTTCAGATGTCTTCTAAAAGTCAGATAGTTGTTTGTTTCCTTGACATCTGATGGAAGAGCGTCACCACTGAGAAGGCCCTCTGCCTGCTTCCCTGCAACCTCGCTGGACCTCAGCGTCCAGGCAGAACGATGGGGGTGGAGACGCTCCTTCAGGTATAGTGGGCCAAGGCTGTTTAGAGCTTTAAAGGTCAGCACCAACACTTTGAATTGAGCTCAGAAACGTACTGGGTTCCTGCCTATCAAAGCACGGGGCAGGCGAAGACTTCTCCCACTGATAAGTTGGCAACTGGAAAGAGGGGGGGGGGTCCCTTCTGGAAATAGATGGAGGGAGGGAGAAAGCAGGCAGGCAGGTGTGGAGAAGGGACTGTTAAGCGGCAAAACCCATTTTATGAGAGTGCCTGGGAACAGGCCTGCCTTTTTTTGTTATTATTATTCTTATTGTTTTCTGTAATAACTCCTGAGTGGTGATCAGGTGCAAAGCAGGGAAGGGTGGAAAGGGATGGGGCAGAATAGTTTGCGGGCAATTTAACTGCCATTACGGTCCTACCTGCAGCTGTTATGGGACAAAATCTCTCCTGGTTTTATGACTTGAGTACTCTGAAGCAGAGCACCTGATGGGCTAATGCAGGCAGTATGACTGCATGCAGCTCTTAACAGGTCGTTACTGCTGGAGATGGAGAAGGTATTTGACAGGTACCTTAAAAAAAAAAAAGCACAGATCCATTCTGTCAACTGTTTTAGGGGATGGCTAAGGCACAGGCTTAAAAAGAGTGGATGGATGGAAATCTATTTGGCTGAAAGGGCATCTGGTTCTTCTCAGAACTTTCTTGTTGACAACCCGGAAAGCCTTTGCAAGAGCATCCAAAAAGGTGAGCTATCTTTTCTCCGTAAACGATGACCACATCTGCCTGGCTTTATCTCTTGATGCCCGCTTTCAAAGCACCTCAGACACTGTGCTTTTCACCCAATGGGCTGGCACATTGGCTTAGCCAAAACCCAGCAAGCCCTGATTTGGACAGGGATTGGTTGCACCATCGCACTTCCGCCTGGGAATTCCAAACTGCAGCCGATCCCCGAGAGGCTCGCCGGAAGCATCAGTCAACTGATCTGCGCTTACAGCAAGCCCTGCTTTCGGCAGAGATCAGCTTCACAATGGCGTTAGGGCAGCCGATTCCAGCAGGGCTTGCCGTCAACCTTGCTTGCCAAAGAGCAACCAGGAGTGCATTTCAGTGCTACCGTGTCCTGGCTTCAGGTGTGGGGCAGGTCAGTGTCATCTGGGTGAAATGGCCCTGTTGACAGGAGCGAGTCAGCAGTAGATCACTCCCAGCAAGTCGGAGTTAACTCTTCATTGGCAAAAACGAGATCGGCACAGGAGTGTCACGCCTAATGAGAACGGCAACACTTCTTCAGCAGGTCTTGCCTGCATGAAGCAGTTGCTGAGATTGAAGGTCTCTGCCAAGTCCCCTCCTTGCCCAGGGTTTCCCCCAACGAATCTGAGACTATGCCTGTGTGACACTATCGCCTCCTACGCCCTCTTCATACCTCTCCTGGTTCTGAGAGACCAGGGGAGAGGAAAGCTTGTCACAGCAGGACTGAGAGACACCCATTTCTCTTCACCAGCCAGTGGGAAACCGGCCAGCGTTGCAGAAGGCAGTCCCCGCTCTGCTCCATGCTGGTTTAGGGTGGCGCACAGGAGCCGACCTAGCAGGTGGGGGGGTCCCCAAGTGGGTGGCAGAGGTCCATGGGCTGGTTAAATGCCCCCCATGGGCCTTAGGTTGTTGACCCCTGAAGAAGAGCGTCCAAAAATGCTTATAGTAGGGTAAAGTCTTGATATTAAAAATGCATGTATCGGGGGAGGGGATACAAAATTGCATTATATCAGGGAAAAGAGCTTTGCATATATTTGCAAATTTAGAAAAAACTGCATACAAAAATGTGAAAAATGCATATATTATGAGAAATTAAAAGGCTAGTGAATATTTAAAGCAATATTGCAAAGTCATATAAAAATGTGGAGAACTGAATGAAAGGTTGGAAAATTGAGACAATGAGAGAAACTGAAATTTACCGATCAATCCATCCTTAGTTCAGGCACCTTAGTTGTGGAAATGCCACATCGTCTGCTCTTTCCGTAGGAACAAATAAGTGCTGGTCTCTCCATCTTTTATCTTGGAAAGGAGAGGGCTTTCATTAGTCCACTGCAACCAGAAGACTCCCTTCTCCTCCCTGTCCTCACGTCTATTATAGGCCCATTACTCTGGCATCTGGCAGGGAAGGTTTTCCATGAAATGCACACTCCGGTATTGATGGGGACCTCCCAGCTACTTCGCTGGGTCTGAAAATAAAATGCACGCACGCTTAACACATGGGTTGGATTCCTTGAGGAGCTGCGGTGATTTTAACGGGGTCTGCTGAGACCGAGGGTGCCTGCCTGCCTGCCTGCCTCTCCAGAGGGCCAGGGAGGTTTCATTGCACCTGCACAATGGCTGTAGGTGAGAGCATGGTGGTATCAGCTGAGGCCGCAAAGCCGCTACTGCCTAAGGAGGAGGTGGGGTTGCAGCCCGTGCGATTGGGGGGATTCCCAGCCGTGTTACCCTCTGGCTGGCCAATCGGCTGGCTCGGGGGGGTGGCCTGCCATATTTAAGGCAGGACATGGCCGGGGATCTCCCTCTTTGCCGCCTGCCAACTGTTCCTGCACTAGAACTTGTGAAACTGAACGTCAGGAGGTGCAGGGTAGATAAATGTAAAAGTAAAGGGACCCCTGACCATTACGTCCAGTCGCGGACGACTCTGGGGTTGCAGACTTTTAGAAGACATCTGAAGGCAACCCTGTTTGGCGAAGTTTTTAATGTTTGATGCTTTATCATATTTTTAATATTCTGTTGGGAGCCACCCAGAGTGGCTGGGGAAACCCAGCCAGATGGGTGGGGTATAAAAAAAGGTAAAGGGACCCCTGACCGTCAGGTCCAGTCGCGGATGACTCTGGGGTTGCGGTACTCATCTCGCTTTACTGGCCGCCGGAGCCGGCATACAGCTTCTGGATCATGTGGCCAGCATGACTAAGCCGCTTCTGGCGAACCAGAGCAGCGCATGGAAACGCCGTTTACCTTCCCGCCGGAGCGGTACCTATTTATCTACTTGCACTTTGACGTGCTTTCGAACTGCTAGGTTGGCAGGAGCAGGGACCGAGCAACAGGGGCTCACCCCGTCGCGGGGATTCGAACCGCCGACCTTCTGATCGGCAAGTCCTAGGCTCTGTGGTTTAACCCACAGCGCCACCCGTGTACCAACTGGATCCTCCTAAATTGGATCCTCCTTAATTAGGATCCTGGTTGCGCACAGGCCCCTAAGGCACACCTGCAGGGTGAGTTGTTTCTGGGCTTGTCCCAAGCCTTAATAGTCGGGCCCTGGGATCGCGCCAGGCTGTTTGGGCCAATCAGGATGGATTGTGTGATTCCTGGGGCCTATAAAAGCGGCAGTGCGACGTAATTGGGGGCACTTGCTTCGGGCTGCCGAACACCCGCCCTCCCTCCCTAATTTTAGGTGGTGGTGCTTTGGCCTTGCTTTGGCTTGGGCCAGCTAACGCAGCCCTTTGCAGGCACATCCCCCCAGTGCTGGCCAGGTGGCCATTGAGGGAGGGGGCTGGTGGTGCAGTGGCAAGGCCAACCTGGCTCCAGGGCCCAGAGACCCCTGGTGGTGGGCAGGGCAGAGATCTCTGCATGGGGGCACCTAGCTTGCACTCCCTCAAAATTATGTAACCAGGACTATGGCCCCCCTGGCTCTCCCCACGCTACACCCCGATGCGTACTGATCAGCAGGTCAAACCTGTGTGGATTCTCCTCGTTGCCTTTATTTCCCTTATGCTTCACCATCTGGTAGTGGCCAACAGAGACAGGAGGCCATGAGATCTTCATGCTGACCAGGCGCACCCTAGTGGCGATGTCGTCGTCCTCACCTCCCCGGCCCCAGTACACATTGGGGAAGCCGTTGATCTTTAGGTACTGGTCCGGGGTAAGGGCCAACACACCGCCAAAGTATTGCAAATATGGGAGGTTGTAGCCAAATTTGTTCATGGTGACAGAGACGTGCTTGGGACTCCACGGGCCACAGATGTAGAGATTGTGGTCGTTTTGGGGAATGAGGTCAACATTGTGGAGGAAGAGGCAGTTCCATTCCTCATCCTTTAGGGCTTCCTTCACACCCACATTCAGCAGCTTGGCTACACCCCTAGAAAAGGCTGCCAATGGCTGCTTGCCTGGATGACTATGTTTTGCTTTTATGATGGGAGGCAGTCATGCTTCTTTGCACCGGTTGTGCAAAGTGCAGGATGGGAGAGTGGCTCTTGAGCTCAAATTCCGCTTGCAGGTTTTCCCCAGGCATCTGGTTGGCCACTATTGCAGATATTAATATCATGCAGTTTGAAGCAACTGGATGCATAAGAATGGACTCCTTTAGGCAGAAATCGTTGTTCAGGCCCATAAAGGTATCATTCAAAGTTTTATCATAGAATCATAGAATCATAGAGTTGGAAGAGACCACAAGGGCCATTGAGTCCAACCCCCTGCCAAGCAGGAAACACCATCAGAGCACTCCTGACATATGGTTGTCAA
The DNA here is from genome assembly GCF_964234715.1 of Podarcis melisellensis. Taxonomy (NCBI): domain Eukaryota; kingdom Metazoa; phylum Chordata; class Lepidosauria; order Squamata; family Lacertidae; genus Podarcis; species Podarcis melisellensis. Next base: position 6,454,763 of record NC_138538.1, on the reverse strand, counting down.
GCCTCTGCTTAAAGACCTCCATAGAAGGAGTGTCCACCACACTCCTTGGCAGCAAATTCCACTGTCGAACAGCTATTACTGTCAGGAAGTTCTTCCTAATGTTTTACTTGCAGAACTCTTCAAAAAACTGAACCTAAGCATCAAAGATACATCCAACGTAGTCGTGCAAAGTCCTGTGCTGTCCAGCACAAGCTCACCATCTTAGAAAATATGGAATAATCCCAGCAGACCTAGAAGCTGAGGTCTGCCTCTCCCCACAGTCTGTGTTCCAGCCTCCATTGGCCTTAGGCAATGGACATCGTGGACTTTTGAGAGAGAAAAGACTCCAAGGTAACTCACTTCAAAATGGAGATTTGCAAGCAAATACCTTTCCCACCTGATCTAAGGTTACAACAGTTGAGAGTAACAGAAAACAATCATCAGGTAATCATTAACTCATTTAGGAGCTTAGAGTCCCTTAGAAAACTCCTGTGAAAAACCCCGATTGTTAGCAATACACAGTTTGCCATTTTGCTTTTTAAACCGTCATCAATACATGTGCATTTTTCATTTCTGTGTCAATTAGATCTGTTATAATTAACAACTACTGTAAGACCCCTACCCTCATCCCTGGAACCCTCATGCCAATTTCTTGGCAACAATATCTTGAGAGGCATCTGAATTCATAGAGAACAGACCGACAAACCACTTTCCAAATTATATAGATGAGTGTCACTCAAAACCATCAAAAATAAATAATATTATTCTTAAGAAGGAATAGTAACATGCAAATATTAAATCAAATCAAGTCCCCCTGGTATTTTGCATTGCGCTTTTGAGGGTCAATGTCTCCTTCCCCTCCAACATTTCTCCGGTGAAAATAGGGGCATCCTATTCCATCATCATCATCATCATCATTTTCTTATTTAAACCCCACCCATCTGACTGGGTTGCCGCAGCCACTCTGGGCAGCTTCCAACATATACAAAAACATAATAAAACATTAAACTTTTTTAAAAACTTCCCTATACGGGGCTGTTGTCTTTGTCCATGGAGTTTTCTTGGCAGGGATACTGGAGTGGCTTGCCGGTTCCTGCTCCAGGTGGATCACGTTTGGTCAAAACTCTCCACTATGACCTGTCCATCTTGGGTGGCCCTGCACGGCATAGCTCACAGCTTCTCTTGAGTTATTCAAGCCCCATCGCCACAGCAAGGGGCGGGACCAAACTGCGGGAGGCAGTGGAAGACAGGAGTGCCTGGCGTGCTCTGGTCCATGGGGTCATGAAGAGTTAGACACAACTAAACAACAACAATACGGGGCTGCTTTCCGTTGTCCTCTAGAGGTTGCACAGTTTTTTATTTCCTTGACTCAGAGGTCACATAACTCCATACCCTCCAACATTTCTCCAGTGAAAATAGGGACGTCCTAAGGAAAAGCAGGACATTCTGGGATCAAATCAGAAACTGCGACGGCTTCTGTAAATCCGGGACTGTCCCTGGAAAAGATGGACACCTGGAGGGTCTCCCTCCTTGCCCTAAGCACATCACTCCTGGTGGTGATCGTGAGAGGATGTGGGATCTGGCAGGGGCAACATGACCTTCTCTTCTTTGAGCGCTGTGGGGGTAAACCCTGGCAAAGGTTTATGTTCCTGCTGGAGCCAAAACCTTGCCGACTGCCTGAAACCCATCAAGGAAAGCTGGTCGAGGCTACAATGGGACCATTCTGGGAAGAGATCCAGCCAACAGTTTTGAGGAACGTGGCTTAAAAAAAATAATAACCCCCCCTCTCTCTTTCTCACTTTGGCTGCTGTCCACTGGCCAAACCTCCCATATGGAACACATGTACATTTTCCACCCGTTGTTTGTGTGTGCGTTTTTGCGCTTTCGAAATATCCCCCTTTCATTAAATTAAAAAAGAAAACCAATTTTGTGCTATGCGGACGCAGGAGATACTCATCGCGGAGGCGTCGCGGCCGTCGGAGAGAAGGGATCGGTCTTTGGCATTCAAGGTGCTCGGACATATTGTATGCAGCAAATAAATGTGAAGTGTTTTGACATATCTGGTGGTCCCGGCCTCACTCGTCGCAAATGTTTGTCCACGTTACACAATAACCGCACAGCTCGAGAGTCTTGGCAAACGCTAGCTGGAGGGGGGAAGTGATAGGTGGTCCTGGGCCAAGAGGCATGTGTGTAGACAGAAAAGGGTGTGATCCAAGGCTGGAAGAACAAGGAAATGATGACACATGTGCCAGAAGTTGAGGCTCTCGCAGTTGGGGCTCTGCTATTATTAATCATTTCAATAGCACCATCGACGCACAGAGCAATTAAAAACAAGCATTCATTACCCTGTTTAGCCGTGCAACAGCTGTGCGCGCCGGGTCACAACAGGCCCACACCAGACATGGCCTGGCATCTGCTCAGTTGCCAGACATGGGGTCCACTCTGAGAATCGTAGAGTTGGAAGGGACCCCAAGGGCCATCTAGTCCAGTCCCCTACAATGCAGGGATCTCAGCTAAAGCATCCCTGGCAGATGCCATCCAACCTCTGCTTAAAACCTCCAATGAAGGAGATTCTGCAACCTCCCAAGGGAGTCCTTTCCACTGTCAAACAGCTCTTACACTGGGATCCAGTGTGGTGTAGTGGTAAAGAGTGGTGGACTTCTAATCTGGTGAACCAGGTTCACATCTCCACTCCTCCACATGCAGCTGCTGGGTGACCTTGGGCTAGTCACACTTCTTTAAAGTCTCTCAGCCCCACTCACCTCACAGAGTTTTTGTTCTCGGGGAGGAAGGGAAAGGAGAATGTTAGCCGCTTTGAGACTCCTTCGGATTGTGAGAAAGTGGGATATCAAATCCAAATTCTTCTTCTTCTTCTTCTTCTTCTTCTTCTTCTTCTTCTTCTTCTTCTTCTTCTTCTTCTTCTTCTTCTTCTTCTTCTTCCTGTCAAAAAGTTCTTCCTGGTGTTTAGTCAGAATATCTTTTCTTGTAATTTGAAGCCATGGGTTCGAGTCCTACCCTCCAGAGCAGGGAGAAACAAGCTTGCTCCATCTTCCACCTGACAGCCCTTGAGATATCTGAAGATGGCTATCATATCTCCTCTCAGTCTCTTCTTCTCCAGATGAAACATACCCAGCTCCTTCAACCATTCTTCATAAGGCTTGGTTTCCAGACCCATGATCATCTTGGTTTCCCTCCTTTGCAGATTATCAATATCCTTCTTCAATTGTGGTGCCCAGAATTGGACACAGTATTCCAGGTGTGGTCTGTGTGGGAATGTTCAGGGACGCAGGAAAGGATATATTATTTGATTATAGCCTTTCCAACTTGTGTTAACAAGTTCACAATTTAGCAGAGTAACATTCCCCTTTTAAACTCGCAGCGGATGCGTTTGCTCAGGCTCGCTAAAGCCTCTATAATAACTGTTCTGGTATTTCCCTCTTATTCCCTCATAAAAGATAAGACATGACATGTCTTCTATTAAAGTATAAAAAGAGTTTACTCACATTCTGTTCACAATCGGATCCCAGAAGGCAGACTTAGCTTAGAAAAGTAACATACACCTGGAAACTATCTCATAAGGAGACAGTCCCTTTGTCCTCTCTTGGCTGAGCATCTTTGGCTAAGCAGTTGTTGCTTCTTCGCTGCATGTAGTCAAACAGAGAGAGATGGCTGTCCTGCCCTGTGCTTTTGTCGTTACCTGCACAGGTGACGCCCACCTCTAGTCACATGCAGAGGAAGTCTGTCCCAGTCCAGAAGGAAACAGGAAGTTTACCTGCTGGCTGGACAAACATCCCTCCCCATGTATAAACATGTTCACTCTAGGAATGTTGTACTTGACTGCTCTTGTGTTTCACATCCCACAGTCTGACCAACACAAGTTAGAGTGGGACTATTCCTTCCCTTGATCTTCTGTTGATGCAGCCTAGAATAGCATCAACTTCTTCTTTTGCTGCTGTTACTGCTGAGATTGGGGATGGCTGGATAGCCTCTTGGAGTACCTTACAACTCGGTGATCCTTGACTCTGATAGTGGGGGAGAACCTGAGGTCCCCAGACTAATTCCATGCAGCCATCCAGACATGGCAACCCCATTTATGTTCTCTGAGCTGCCCCACTGCAAACTGTTTCCTCCATGAATTTTCTGTGCATGTGTGTTTCCGTGAAAGTAAGGAGGGGGTGGGAGGGCAGAGAAGGGGAGTCTAGGTGTGAGCTGTGGGTGACAGGGGTGTGTGGAGAAAATGGGGGTGCAAAGGCAGCAAAGTTAAACGGACAGAGGGGTGAAATGAGTGGGAAGAAGCGCTTTGAAAGGGGTCCATTCCAACCTTTGTTTGGAGCCAGTGTAGGTCTTTCAAGACCGGTGTTATATGGTCTCGGTGGCCGCTCACACTCCCCAGTCTAGCTGCCGCATTCTGGATTAATTGCAGTTTCCGGGTCACCTTCAAAGGTAGCCCCACGTAGAGCGCATTGCAGTAGTCCAAGCGGGAGATAACCAGAGCATGCACCACTCTGGCAAGACAGTCTGCGGGCAGGTAGGGTCTCAGCCTGTGTACCAGATGGAGCTGGTAAACAGCTGCCCTGGACACAGAATTGACCTGCACCTCCATGGACAGCTGTGAGTCCAGAATGACCCCCAGGCTGCGCACCTGGTCCTTCAGGGGCACAGTTACCCCATTCAGGACCAGGGAGTCCTCCACACCTGCCCGCCCCCTGTCCCCATGAGTACTTCTACTCCTGTAAAAACACGCTGATTCCCGGACCATCTGTGGGCCGGATTAAGAAGGCGATTGGGCTGGATCCGGCCCCCAGGCCTTAGATTGCCTACCCATGGTCTGCCCCAAGGACTTTGCCCTCCATGTTCCAGCATCCCTTCTCAGGCCACTGAGACATGTGGGGTGGCAAATGCGAGAAGCTCACGTTTGCCATGGGGAGGGCCATACGTCAAAGCTTCAAAGCGGGATACGGGGGGAGGCATACTTTGGACCCCCCTGGATGCGGCTCGCTCAGTCTCTCCACGGCTCTTATGAGCTGCAGGCATTCTTAAATAAGACACGAACGGAATGCAACCTCGCCACACTCATTCATTAGCATTATTACAATGATGAAACATTTATGTGGAACCCATCGTATTCCAAGACCCGCTTCTATGAAAGCATCAGCATGTGTTTCAGGGTTCTATGGGAGTGACGTCGCTTGGCCCCGCTCCACAGGACAGGGTGGTTTAGAAACAGATCAGTGCGAGGGGGGTCTGCAACAAAATGTTGCAGCGTATTCTTCCTCCTTAGATAGATAATTTATTACGGTCAAAGACCAGCTCACATAACATAACACAATAAAAACAGCGTTCGTAAAGATAAAATATACAATCGGAGCAGATTGCAGCAATAGCTCGTGAGTTAAAATTGAGATATATACTTACACCCGTACAACTGAGATTTGGGCTACCATAAAAAATTGACCCTGAGGCACCCCAAAGGGCAACCTCAGCATTTCCCTAGTAAGCTATTTTATTCTAGAGGATGATCTGTGCCTACAAATCTGGGCGCAGAATCTGGCTACCAGCCAGGTCATCTTACGATCTTTGCCTAAGAGGAGAGAATTCGGTTTAGACTTGTCTGAAAGATCGGCGAGTCTCTTCAGCAAAGGATCAGTGGTGTCTCTACGAATCTCAAAATAAAAAGGACATCTAAAAATATATATGTTTGAGGCTTTCTATTCCCCCTATAGGAGCCTTCCAGAACCGGTGAGGGCAAGGCCGAACTTCTAGCAAGAGTAAAAACCCTTCTTGCATTTCTGGGTGTGAGGAAATAGAGATATGCTGCTGGGGCGGCTACAAATCTCCCGTTTTCTATGATTTTATAATCGGGGACCCTTGTACAGTCCTGTTGTCTCTCTACGTCCACGATTCTTTGCCTAACCATGGATCTAGCTTGGGCCAGGCCCATAGTTATGAGGCTTTGGGGAGCAAGACCCTCCTTTTCTGGTTTCCAGCCAGCCATCCCCCCCCCCCCCAAGCAGGGTATTTGAAATATACTCGGAGTCGAGTGTGGATTTCATGCTCTTTATTCAGCTCAGAGTAGTGAGGAATGGAAATTCCCCCCAAATGTCTGCTTTATATACATTATTTACACAGTGGGCCCCACATGATTGGCTAATTCCGGGATTCTCCTGTAGGCCAATCAGGTTGCGGATTCACTTCCACCCGGAGTTGGATTGGGTGGCTCCTGCAGACCAATCAGACTGCTGCATTCTGGATCCTATTGTTCTAGGACCAATCAGACTGCTAATTTCTGGATCCTATTGTTCGAGGGCCAATCAGACTGCTGCATCCTATTGTTCTAGAACCAATCAGACTGCTGGATTTTGGATCTTATTGTTCTAGGACTAATCAGACTGCTGCATTCTGGATCCTATTCAACTCAGTACATAACAGTATTCCACTGTGATACTCGTTCCTCCATTTTTCTGTTCCTACTGCCACTCTGTTTTACACGGCTACTGAGGATATACACAGAGTTGTCTTTTTTTCGGGGGGGGGGATGTCCCCTTGGTTTTTATTCTGTTTTGTAGTTAAACAAACTCCAGAGCCCGCCTCCTGGCCAGGCTGCTGAGTCTCCCCTCTTGATTCCCAGTGCCCATGTTTTGGCTACAAGCCCTGGCGTCACTCACCAGCTGAGTTCGCTGTGAGGAGGAGTGGCGCCTTGTTCCACATCTGAAAGTCTCACTGGGCTGCCTACTTCCTCTGCAACCACTTCACTGCGCTGAATTTGAAAGCCATTGTTGGGGGACTTAAAAGGGGTGTGTGATGGGGGAGGTCGCATCCTGTCTTTGGTGCAGTCGTCACCACCCAGAGATGGGAAGGTCCCTCCCAAATGACTGATACCCACTGGAACTACAAAGTGTGGGGGGTGGACTGTGGGGGGCCCAATCTTCCTCCCCTTGCTTTCCACAATGGGGAGAAGGAACTTGAAATATGCTCGGAGTCGAGAGCAGATTTCATGCTCTTTATTCAGCTCATAGTGGTGAGGAGGAATGGATGTTCACCCAGAATGTCTGCTTTATACACATTATTTACACTATGGGCCCCACGTGATTGGCTAATTCCGGGATTCTCCTGTAGGCCAATCAGGTTGCGGATTCACTTCCACCTGGAGCTGGATTGGGTGGCTCCTGTGGACCAATCAGACTGCTGCATTCTGGACCCTATTGTTCTAGGACCAATCACACTGCTTTATTCTGAATCCTATTGTTCTAGGACCAACCAGACTGCTGCATTCTGGAGCCTACTGTTCTAGGACCAATCAGACTGCTGCATTTTGGATCCTATTGTTCTAGGACCAATCAGATTGCTGCATTCTGAATCCTATTGTTCTAGGACCAATCAGACTGCTGCATTTTGGATCCTATTCAACTCAGTACATAACAGAACTTAAACCTTTTCCTTGTGCCTTGACCTCAGAGAGTGTTGGGCTAGGACTTGGGTTCAAATCCCCACTCACACTGGGCAACCTTGGGCCAGTCGCTGCCTCTCTGTCTAACGTACCTCCCAGGGTTGTTTGGGAGATGAAATAAGGAAGGGAAGAAAACCGTGTAGGCCACCTTGAGGTCCTTGGAGGAAAAGGTGGGGAAAGAAGACAATCCTTTGGATCAGAATCTTTGCTGGGGGCCATGAAAGGAATCCCCAAGGCTCATACGAGACCCCGGGCTGCCAGTTTTATATCTCTATCTCTGTCTATGTCTATATCTGGCATTGGTCCAGGGCCGGATTTAGGTTTGATGAGGCCCTAAGCTACTGAAGGTAATAGGGCCCTTTATATGTCCAGCTGTCCTTTGTCAACAGCAAATATATGCTGAACATATGCTATATGAATATATGCTATATGGTAATTTATGGACCCAATAGGTCCATACTGTTGTGTATTGAGTCAAAGGATTTTATATCTGTATTATTATTGTCTGTATTTGCATTAGGGTAAAGTAACTGCCTTTTGGTTCTAGAGGGTACAGCTACTATTGGTTCATTTAAGCTGCTGTATTTGGATCCTCTGTCTTATTGGTTTCCTCCAGAAGGCAGGACTGTGATTGCCTGATATTGTTCCCTCCAAAATGTATCCTTTCTAGCTAGTTCCCTGTCCCTATAAATGTAGCTCTCCCCTCCTCAGGTCTCAGTCTTGTTTGCTTTAATAAAGAAGTGTTACTAGAGAACTGTCTCCAGCATATTATGTCAAGAGAGCTGAAATCACAAACCCCACGTCACAACAACTGGCGACGAGGATGGGATCCGGAATGCTGAGGAGCAGTTAACGCAGCCCTGCCTCAGAGTCCGGATTGTAGCTAAGAACAAGACTCACTGGCCAGCTGAGAAGACGACCCTGCCCACAGGACCATGGAGAGTCCAAGGGTATTGGAGCCCTTCCAGGCATCAGAGCCCCACACGTGGGAAGACTACGTCGAACGCTTCGGAGTTCTTCGCAGTGGCTCAAGGGATCACCGATGCCAGCAAAAGAAGGGCCACATTCCTGAGCTACTGTGGGCCTGAGATCTTCAAGCTGGCCAAGGCATTGCTTGCTCCAGCGAAGCTAAGTGAGACATCTCTCAAAGATATTCTGGCCTGCCTAACAAGCCATTTGGTGCCTACTGAGACCAAGATGGCCCAGCGGATAGAGTTTCATAAGAGGCAGCAGCGTGCTGGGGAGTCTGTATCTGCATTTCTAGCTGAACCGCGGAAGCTCGCTCAGCACTGCGACTTCCAAGGTCTGAAATCACAAACCCCACGTCATAACACATACACAACATAAACCACTGTTGCTGTATGCAGATTTTATTTTATTTATTTTTAATCTTATATTTTGGAGATGTACATCCAGGTGTTGTTTTTTCCTTTAAATTTTTTTTGGGCCCCCAAGAGAGTGGGGCCCTAAGCCATAGCTTGTTTAGCTTATACGTAAATCTGGCACTGATCTCAAGAGACAATGGGTGAGTGTGCCTTGTGGGGTGAGGTCCAGCTGTGGGAAGCTTCCCTGCTGCGGCTGCAGAGTCAAATGCAGGAGAGACATGTTTTGTTGCAGCTGGGGCACAGGAAGGCGTCCGCTTGTGATGCTGCTGGTGTACTATGGCCTTTCTTCTCTCTGTGCTCCTCCTGGCAGTCATTCCTCCTCTGGCCATTGCTATGGATGCACAACCTGACTGTCCATCTCCTGTTTAACCACCCACCCCCCATTCTCCCCTATCCCTTGTGGTCCTGATCCTGATTGGCCCCATCCCCACCTTTGGCTGCTGTCAAAAGAGCAAAATAAAGTAACCCTACCAAACCACAGCGATCTGTTAAATGCAGTCATGCACTTAACATTAAATGTCTCTTATCTTTCGGAAGACGAAATGGGCAGCCTCTGGGAGCGGGAGTACTACCAATCCTGTCCCTTTAGAAATCCCAGAAATTTACAAGCACAGTACCCTTTAATAAAGCAAAGCAGAGAAGGAGTTGATGGGGGCGGTATCTGCCGTTTGGAGGCTCCGGCTATAAAAGCCACCACCACATGGCCCTCCTAAGTGAAACCTCGTAGACTGGGTATACGCTATGGTGTGGCTGTTTGCCTGCTCTCCCATTATTAATCTGCAGCATTTCTGCAATCCTCTCCCCCCCCCCAACCCCAAACCCTTGCTATTTCTTTAGCTGCAATGGGAACCCGAGATCTCTGGTGTCCTGCCACTGGGAAGAGAGACAGAGTGTAACCATTCCAGATTGCAAAGGGGGCCTCGGAGGCCCCCCCGTCCATCTTTCTCCTAGCTTGGCTGTTCCTGCTGAGCTCTCCCCGCCCCCCCACATAAAAAAAATGTAAAGCAGACCTAGCAGGATCCAAAAGATGGACAGAAATATGGTGTTTTGGCTATGTTCTCTCGCACTCGCCCCCCTTCCTTCTGAACATTCAGAACCGATTAAGTGTGGTGGGGGTATAACAAAGCAGCTGGTTTTAATTTCGTGCTCTTCTAGTTGTATTTTTTATATATATTATTCCTTCTCTTGAGCCCTTTAAGTGACATGGTTACATGTATTTGATTAAAAAGCTGTAATTCAGCAAGTGCATTCCCTCGTACTGTACGGAACATCTTAAAGACGCAGGGTTCCTTTGTGGCGGCCTGCCACGGTTTGCGCGATGCGGTGGCGCGGCTTCGAGGGAGGCCGGGGGCCCGTCTGAGGGGGACCTCAGGGGTCATGTAGCTCAAACCCCCTGCGGGATGGAACGTCAGCATCCCTGAAAGATGGACGCCCAGTCTCTGCTTATGCACCTGGGAATCCTCCACCCAAGCCGAGGCAGAGAAATTGGGGGGGGGGGACATCTCACCAAATTTCGCTGGGGAGAGGAGAAATTCTCCAGCCAGGGGTGCCAACTTGGAAAAAATATTGGGGGAGGCGGGTAAGTCCGCCCCCGCATAATCGATCACATGATGCTGTGCATCACGCCATTTGAATGGCAATTCCCATTCACTTTGCGGAGGCCCAATCCCCTCACATATTTTATATTTCATAGAATCATAGAATCATAGAGTTGGAAGAGACCACAAGGGCCATAACCCCCTTTCTCCCTCCTCTATGTGACATCCTTTTATATATTTGAACATGGCTATCATATCACCCCTTAACCTCCTCTTCTCCAGGCTAAACATGCCCAGCTCCCTTAGCCGTTCCTCATAAGGCATCGTTTCCAGGCCTTTGACCATTTTGGTTGCCCTCCTCTGGAAACGTTCCAGTTTGTCAGTGTCCTTCTTGAACTGTGGTGCCCAGAACTGGACACAGTACTCCAGGTGAGGTCTGACCAGAGCAGAATACAGTGGCACTATTACTTCCCTTGATCTAGATGCTATACTCCTATTGATGCAGCCCAGAATTGCATTGGCTTTTTAAGCTGCTGCGTCACATATTTGATCCCATAGCCCCTAGGAGTTGGCTCCTATGTCTCTAGCAGTGTCTCGAGGGTGGGGCTTACCATTGGCAACGGCAGCAGAACAGATCGTTTCATTCTTCCCCCTGATGGCTTTAAAAAATTTTTTAAAAAAACAAAACAAAACGTTGTTGAGGTGGCAACTATGTTGGCAGATCAGCCGCCATTTTGCTTCCTCCTCCAACAGGCCCCCAAACCTGGCGCAGATCTTGGGCGTTTTACGTATCTCATTTCACTGATGACTCACTTCCCCTACAACATACCAAAGCGATTTAACAATAAAAATGTCTACAATGTTTACTTTTGATTTTAATGTATTTATATCGCCCCCCTGACCCAAGTTGGGTCCAAGGCAGGCTTGGAATATTTAAAAACAGCCTCATGAAATACAAAGTAATAACAGCAATAGTTAAAATACCATTTAAAACCAGCTTCTAAATCCCGTTTTCCCTGACAGCAGCCTAGTAATCAGAACTGGAAATTCCACACTATGGGGGCCACCACAGAAAAGTCTCTCTCTTGTGTCACCACCAACCATACCTCCAATGTTTATGGGGAGAGGGAAGGTGCTCACCTGAGGATCTTAACACCTAGGTAGGTAGGCAGGTAGGTAGGTAGGAAGGTGTGTTTGTGTGTCACCACACCTTTATTCTGGATTCACTGTTTCCGTGGGGGTCTTTGCTTATCAGCTTTTCCATGGAAACTGTTAATCCAGATTAAATAATAATATGGGACACAATAATATGAGGCAGCAACTCAACGCAGACAATATCACAACAGATGCCCTGAAAAACGTGCCTGCCTGGGCACAGCTCCACACCCACTGTATGTAGTTATTTATTTCATAAAATTTACATACCACTTGATGGTAAAAAAGAAAAGAAAAGAAAGAAAAGAAACCCTCAAAGAAGTTTGCAAAAAAGATTTTTAAAAAGTAAAAACAAGGGGGAAATGCAACAGTACTCTACATCACGTAGAAGATAAAAATACTAAAAACAGATTTAAATTGCCTCAGCTTTCTAAGCATCATCTAGGTAGGCATGTCTAATCGAACATATTTTTAGCAGGCGCTTAAATGAGTACAATGAAGGTAGGGTTGCCATATGTCCTCTTTTTCCAGGACATGTCCTCTGTTTTAGGGTTAACATTTCTGTCCAGGTGGATTTTTAAAATTTGGCAAAATGTCTGGGTTTTTTTGTGTTTTTTTTGTTTATAGTAACCCAAGATTTTTTTTCTAGCATATTAGACTCAGATCTAAGGCACCCAGCTAAGCTAGTCTGCAGCAGAGAATCGCAACAGAGCAGCATCTTAAACTACGCTGGCTCAGTTACAAGATCTTGGAGAAGAAGCCTGGGAGGGCGAGACTTAACATCCCCCTGCCCTTAAGAAGAGTCCATATGTACATGTTAAACAGTTTAATAAATTGTTCTGTGCACACTTATGTTCACAAAGATATGAACAGGAGTCCAAATACTTTCATGCGGCAAGCGAGGGAGCAATATGTATTATTATTATTATTATTATTATTATTATTATTATTATTATTATTTTGTTGAAAGTTAAGAACATTGCTACTAGCAATATGTCACAGCTTCTATAGCCTACATAGAGTTGGGGTATTTAAAATGAGGGTCGTCATAGTGATCCGTAGTTAAAAGCAGAAGTCGACAAATGTGTCCTCTATTTTGCTCTTCAAAATACAGTGGTACCTCGGGTTAAGTACTTAATTCATTCTGCAGGTCCATTCTTAACCTGAAACTGTTCTTAACCTGAAGCACCACTTTAGCTAATGGGGCCTGCTGCTGCCGCCGTGCCGCCGGAGCATGATTTCTGTTCTCATCCTGAAGCAAAGTTCTTAACCCAAGGTACTATTTCTGGGTTAGCGGAGTCTGTAACCTGAAGCGCATGTAACCCGAGGTACCATTGTATGGCAACCCTAAGAAGGCCCCGTGTGATATCAATAGGCAGGGAGTTCCAGAGTGCCACACTAAGTTCTTACCAATGTGGAAGTGATATTAAGTGGTACCTGCATGAAACTGCATAAAGTGGAGGAAGTGGTACTTGCATAAAGTTGTATAAAGTGAAGAACCACTCACTGTTGGCTCTCTCAACCAGTATCCTGACTCATACATGCGGAGCTGTGAATTGCAAGCAGAGGACAGTTATATTGGCAACCAGTGAAACCTACCCCTGTTGCAAATTCTGCCCAGGAGCCTCTTGGAGGGGCTACAGATGAGGGTGGGTCTGAGTTTTCAGGATAGGGCCACAAGGCCGAGCTGAATGAAGGTATGGAATAGATGTTTCTCCTTCTCCCATCACTCTCACTCACTCTCACCTCTCCCTTTAGAACGACAATTTTTGGGGATTTTATGCTGACTTAAATTCCTCCTTCTGAGCCCCGGCTGACTAGGGATGATGGACATGTGTCAGTTTAGCCCTAGTTCAGTCAGGAAAATCCAAGATCCAGCAAATCCAAGCTCTCACATCACCACTGATTTTGGGTTTGGGTTGCACAGTAAGGGAGCCAGTGTGGTGTAGTGGTTAAGAGCGGTAGTCTCCTAATCTGGGGAACCGGGTTCGCGTCTCCGCTCCTCCACATGCAGCTGCTGGGTGACCTTGGGCCAGTCACACTTCTGTGAAGTCTCTCAGCCCCACTCACCTCACAGAGTGTTTGTTGTGGGGGAGGAAGGGAAAGGAGAATGTGAGCCACTTTGAGACTCCTTAAAGGGAGTGAAAGGCGGGATATCAAATCCAAACTCTTCTTCTTCTTCTTCTTCATTCTGGAAAATTCCCATGCCCTTCATCTTTCCTCAGATGAAGGAATGTTGCATCCCATAATGATAATTTTACTATTTATACGTCTTACTGGGTTGCCCCAGCCACTCTGGGCAGCTTCCAACACATATAAAAACATAATAAAACATTAAATACTGCTTATTGGGAGAAAAGCGATGGCAAACCTAGACAGCATCTTATAAAGCAGAGACATCACCTTGCCATCAAAGGTCCGTATAGTTCAAGCTATGGTTTTCCCAGTAGTGATGTATGGAAGTGAGAGATGGACCATAAAGAAGGCTGATCGCCGAAGAATTGATGCTTTTGAATTATGGTGCTGGAGGAGACTCGTGAGAGTCCCATGGACTGCAAGAAGATCAAACCTCTCCATTCTGAAGGAAACCAGCCCTGAATGCTCACTGGAAGGACAGATCCTGAAGCTGAGACTCCAATACTTTGGCCACCTCATGAGAAGAGAAGACTCCCTGGAAAAGAACCTGATGTTGGGAAAGATGGAGGGCACAAGGAGAAGGGGACGACCGAGGACGAGGTGGTTGGACAGTGTTCTTGAAGCTACCAGCATGAGTTTGACCAAACTGCGGGAGGCAGTGGAAGACAGGAGTGCCTGGCATACTCTGGTCCATGGGGTCACGAAGAGTCGGACACGACTAAACGACTAAACAACAACAAATACAGGATTTCCTTGAGACAGGATTTCCTTGAGAAAGCTTGGGGGTTGGATAACTCCATACCCTCAGAGAAAGAAGGCTATTTTTATCATATGTGGTGGTCTTGTAGGAAGGTTGAAGCTTACTGGGAAATGATAGATAATGAATTGAAAAAGATGTTTCAAATAATGTTTGTAAAAAAACAAACCCAGAAGCTTTCTTTTTGGGAATTATAGGGACAAAACTACTCAAACTGTATAGAAATTTATTCATGTACATGACTACAGTGGCAAGAATGTTATGGGGGGGGGGGGGAAATGGAAAGAAGAAGAACTCTCAGCGAAAAAAGAATGGATACAAAAACTTACAGAATATGCAGAAATGGCAAAATTGGTCTGAAAGTAAGAAATGAAGATAACAAACTTTTTATAAAAGAATGGAAATGGTTTATTGAATATTTACAAATAAGCTGTAAACAGAACATTGGCAGGATTATTGTAATAGCCTGCAGTTTTATAAGTGTATATACCGTATTTTTCGTCCTATAGGGCGCACTGGCCCATAGGACACACCTTATTGTTTTTTTTGGGGGGGGGAATGAATAAAAAAAAATTATTTCCCCTCCCCCAGCCGCGGCTGCCGCCCCAAGCCTTGCGCACACCCGCCCGAAGCATGGGGAGCCCCAAGCCTCGCGCGCCTGGCGGGACCTCCCGCCGAGCACACAAAGCTTGCAGACACCTGCCCAAAGCACGGGGCACCCTCTGGAGGGCTCCCCGTGCTTCGGGCTGCTGCCCGCAAGCCTTGTGAGCCCACGGGAACTCACGCCGGGCTTCCAAGGATTGCGGATAGCTTCCTGAAGCCTGGAGAGCGAGAGGGGTCGGTGCGCACCGATGCCTCTCACTCTCCAGGCTTCAGCGAAAGCCTGCATTCGCCCCATAGGACGCACACACATTTCCCCTTCATTTTTGGAGGGGAAAAAGTGCGTCCTATGGGGCGAAAAATACGGTTTTTAAAGTAGATGAATAAATGAGTAAATTAATTTATTTTTGGAATATGCAGAAAACATAAAAATGAGAGGCACAAATACAAGATGGATGACACCTGGCTTGAGAGCAGTTCATGTGAAAAGGATCTAGGAGTCTAGGTTGACCACAAACTTGACATGAGCCAACAGTGTGACACGGCAGCTAAAAAAGCCAATGCAATTCTGGGCTGCATCAATAGGAGTATAGCATCTAGATCAAGGGAAGTAATAGTGCCACTGTATTCTGCTCTGGTCAGACCTCACCTGGAGTACTGTGTCCAGTTCTGGGCACCACAGTTCAAAAAGGACACTGACAATCTGGAACGTGTCCAGAGGAGGGCAACCAAAATGGTCAAAGGCCTGGAAACGATGTCTTATGAGGAACGGCTAAGGGAGCTGGGCATGTTTAGCCTGGAGAAGAGGAGGTTAAGGGGTGATATGATAGCCATGTTCAAATATATCAAAGGATGTCACATAGAGGAGGGAGAAAGGTTGTTTTCTGCTGCTCCAGAGAAGCGGACACGGAGCAATGGATCCAAACTACAAGAAAGAAGATTCCGCCTAAACATTAGGAAGAACCTCCTGGCAGTAAGAGCTGTTCGACAGTGGAATTTGCTGCCAAGGAGTGTGGTGGAGTCTCCTTCTTTGGAGGTCTTTAAGCAGAGGCTTGACAACCATATGTCAGGAGTGCTCTGATGGTGTTTCCTGCTTGGCAGGGGGGTTGAACTCGATGGCCCTTGTGGTCTCTTCCAACTTCATGATTCTATGATTCTAAAAATTAATTTAAGGAACCGCAGAAAGAGGGGGAAGGAAGTCGAGTTTTGGAATGTTAAAATGATTGTACAATTATTGAAATGTATAAAGCTGAAAATCATAAATAAAATAAATAACTCCATACCCTCTAAGATTTTTCCAATGAAAACAGGGGCATCCTAAGGAAAAGCAGGACGTTCAGGGATCAAATCAGAAACCAGGGTGGCTTCTCTGAACCAGAGACGTCTCTGGAAAATAGAAACAATTGGTGGATCTGAATTTCTTGTAGTAAAAAAACAAATTTCAATCCATTGCTTCCATGACCCCTGAAATATACTCAGAGTCAAGTGTGGATTTCATGCTCTTTATTCAGCTCATAGTATGAGGAATGGAAGTTCCCCCAGAATGTCTTCTTTATATACATTATTTACACAATGGGCCCCACGTGATTGGCTAATTCCGGGATTCTCCTGTAGGTCAATCAGATTGCGGATTCACTTCCACCTGGAGCTGGATTGGGCGGCTCCTGTGGACCAATCAGACTGCTGCATTCTGGACCCTATTGTTCTAGGACCAATCACACTGCTTTATTCTGAATCCTATTGTTCTAGGACCAATCAGACTGCTGCATTTTGGATCCTATTCACTCAGTATATAACAACCCCCTTCCTCCCCACCATAGGAGCCAACTCTTAGGGGCCAAGGTCCCTTTAGCCCCCTCAGGAAAATAGTTGAGGGCCCCCCCCAAGCTGATGGGCATTGCCATTTGAGTGGTGTTTATGCACCACAACGTGTGATCGATTATTCAGGGCAGGGCTTATTTGCCCCCCAATATTTTATTCAAGTTGCCATCCCTGTACCCCACCCCACAATGATTCTGAAATGTTCAAAAAGGCATACGGGTAGACTCAGGGACGTGGGTGGTGTGTGGCACTTCTCTCGCAGCCAGGATTACGACTGTGTCAAGCGCACATTGCGCATGAGCCAAATTGTCCCCTCGTGGGGGAGAAACCCAGGCAGGAGAGCCTTCTGTTCATCGTCCCGAAGCCATTTGGTAATTAACTAGCTTCCCACCCACAACACAAGGAGAAGATCCTCATGTTATGCGGAAAGAGAGAGAGAGAGAGAGCCTGCGGAACAGATGAGGAATCGCCCAGGCAGACTAAAATAAAATTGAGCAACCCCACAAGCACTGGAGGCGCGACCTCAGTTGCACCAGACCTCATGCTAACTGAGCCACATCAAGAAACCATCACTGGGAATGCTGAGCCCAGCAGATTCAGGGTAGGAGCAGGGAAATTTGCAAACTCCCCTCTGTGCTCCTGACTCCGTTGGGGATCATTTTATAATCTCTTATAAGCTCCTAAATTCTGAGAATATCAGCATCTCAATTGAATTACTTTATATTTTTTAAAAGGCTTCAGGTTTCTAGCCTTTATCTTTGGGGACCGTATTACCTCAAGAACCGCCTCTCTCCATATGAACTGACCCAGATCTGTGAACATCCTCCTCCACATGAGATCCGGAGGGTGGCAACATGAGAACAGGGCTCCCTGTTTGTAGAATATTTTCCCCTGGGAGACTCGCCTGGCACCTTCATTACATATCTTTGGCCGCCAGGCAAAAACGTTCCACTTCAACCAGGCCTAGGGCTGATTGCCATTCTGTGGCCTTTTAAATGTGTTTGTAGGAGTGGGAATTGTGTTTGTTTGGTTTTTGTTCTTGTTTTTTCTGTGTGTGTTTTCATTTTGCGTATTTCTGCTGTGGATCTGAGATCTTTGGATGAAGTGAATATAGAAACAAATAAACATTGAGGAGCAAAAGCTGAAAACTGGGGCAATTCGCTACTCAATTTACACTGATCTAGTGATTCACTTCTTAAGGGTAAAGGGACCCCTGACCATTAGATCCAGTCATGGCTGACTCTGGGGTTGCGGCGCTCATCTCGCTTTATTGGCCAAGGGAGCCGGCATACAGCTTCCGGGTCATGTGGCCAGCATGACTGAGCCGCTTCTGGCGAACCAGAGCAGAGCACGGAAACGCCGTTTACCTTCCCGCCGGAGCGGTACCTATTGATCTACTTGCACTTTGAGGTGCTTTTGAACTGCTAGGTTGGCAGGAGCAGGGACTGAGCAACAGGAGCTCACCCCCTCGCGGGGTTTCGAACTGCCGACCTTCTGATCGGCAAGTCCTAGGCTCTGTGGTTTAACCCACAGCGCCACCCGTGTCCCTCTGATTCACTTCTTACACTTCTATAAATACTCATTTATCACTCTTTTGGAAGAACTGGTGTCATGGAGGGATTACTCACAATCCTCCTTTTTAAAAGAAAATAGAGGAAGGGGGGGGAGGATCTTTGTGCTTTGCAGCACTGATTCAAGACACTTTCTTCTCTTTTCGTCCCCTCTCCAGCATCTGAGCCATCGGCAAGCCAGAGGCATCCCTGTTCTGCTAAGAGGCAGGCACAGAAACCCATCTCTCTCCCCCAGCTGTTCCTTGGCTTGTTTTTGAAGAGCTCCTCTCTGCCGGGACTTTGGCTAGCTCCAGGGATCACCTGCAGTTCATTTGATTTATGAACGGAGAATTTCTTTATTATTATTTTTTTTCAAAAGTTAAAAAAAAAGAGAGGGTCTTTGTTTTCTTTTTATTGTTGTTTCAGTTGCTGCCTCTACTTCCTTCCCGGCTCTGAACACCTCCGGCCCGGCTGAAAATGATGAGAATCGCTTGGGATAAACACTCACACTCCACCATGGAATCTTGGCACACCGGGGAGGAGGTGCCGAAAGGGGCGAGCGGCGCTGGCATCTGCCCCCTCTGCACAAACATCTGCTCCATCGCTGCCGCTGCCGCAATTGCCACCATTCCCCCCTCCCGTTGCCCAGTGTTTAATTTCCTAAAACCAGACTTCCAGGGGCAGTTGTGCTTCCTAACCTCCAAACCGCTGGACTACAACTCCCATCATCCCTAACCCCTGGTCTTGCTGGCTGGTGGGAATTGTAGTCCAACAACATAAGGAGAGTCTTCTGTAATGGCCCACCTGGTCTAGCAACCTTTTCTCCCAGTGGCCAACCAGATTTATATGATTATTACTAATTGTTTTATTGCATGTACATCCCACTTTTTCCTCCAAGGAGCTCAAGGGTCTCCCCCTTCATGTTTAATCCCCATAACAACCCTGTAGGGTAGGATGGGCTGAGAGGCAGTAACGGGCCCAAGGTGCAGAGCAGCATGGAAAATTGCCTTAGTCTGAATGGGACCATTGGTTCATCTATCTTAATATTGTCTACACTGACTGGCAGCACCTCTCTGGGATTTCAAGTAGGGTTCTCTCCCAACCCTACCTGGAGATTTCAGTGGGGATTCTTCTGCATGCAAGGCAGACACTTCTAACTGTTAAGCATCATTGTTTACTTGCACACTGAAATGCAGAAATGTTTGTATGTGTATTGCTCAGGGTTTAACATCGGGAAATTCCATCATTGAAGCTCTCTGAGTTAATAATTAACTCTCTAGCTGGGTTAATAATTAACTGTTGATGTTCTCTGCTCTTTCACGTGAGTGTTTAACCTTAAGTCACACGACTAAGGTAGTCAGTTGCAAATCTTCATTTTGAAGGGAGTTAGTCTGTTGTTCTCCAGGCACCATGGGAGAACGATGTGATAAAGACGCCACTCCAGGAGGGCAAAGCCTTAGGATGGATACAGGCTCTGGGAGAGACAGAGCTTTGATTTTTGCTCTGATCGCAATTATGCTATATATTTATGAAGAAGAGCCTAGGCTTGAATATGCGTATGTTTTTACAACTTTCAGGGTGTACCCTTGGTTGTTTGGGTATCTGTTTTGAAGAAATTCTGGTTAGTGAAGCTTTGGATAATATTTATAGGCCTGGACCATTTCATTTCCGAAAGGACGCAGTGTTTATGCATCCAATTGCTTTGTGTTAATATCTACAGCACTGTCCCAGAGCTATGACCCTTCCCCAGTGAGTCACCCAGTGAGTTTCAAGGCCAAGTGGGCTGCCTTTGCAATGGTTTCATTTTATTGGTTCTAGGTTTTTTGAGCTTTGTTTACTGAAGTGAGCTGCCTTGGCGAGGGCTTCGCCCTGAAAGACAGCAAAGAAATATTTAAAAATAGATAAAATTAATATGAATGGAGGGACACCTAAAAACAGACAGACAAATGGACATCTTGCCTGCAGAGAGAAAGCTAGGAGAACAGGGAGAAAAGCTGTAACCCTGAAGCAAAGTACTGGCTTTCTGCTTGCAAGGAGTTCAAACTTCTGAAATGCCAAAATTTCTGCCTGAAATTGGGTGGGGCTGGGGGGTGGAAAGCAAAAGAGAGGGGGGCATCTGTCAGGTGTGATCCCCGCATTTCAGGGGGTTGGACTACATGACCCCTTGGTTCCTTTCCAACTCTACAGTTCTAGGATTACGAAACCACCTGCTTTGAAGGGTGGAGAGCAACACTCGCAACTGCTCCGCCAGCCTTCCTGCTTCCAACTTCTCCATTGTTATTTACCCCTGAAACTTTCCTAGTGCCGTTCTGGAAGGAAGGGGAAATAGCAGCCGCCACCGTCCCTGGCTCTTAGTAATGCCGGCTGGCGCTGCTGGGAGTTGTAGCACAGCTGGAGGGCACCAGGTTGGCGAATTGCTGAGCTTGGCAAACCCTAGGCTAGCCGGGCTGGCATTCTGGCTCAGGGTTCGTCTGCTGAAAACCCTTCTGTCGCCGGAGGTTTTCAGCAAGAGTGGCCAATTCCATGATTTCTGCACCATTCCTTTGCTGCGGAAACCAACGTTGGCCAGACAGGAAACAGGACGTGACTGCGGCAACCGGCATGGAAAGGAGAATATTTTGCTGGAACGAGCGAGGAAAGTCTGGGCCTGCAATGAGTAATGGGGGAGAAGAGAACCAAAGTGTGGTGTGTCCATTGAAAGCCACACACGCTCTTCCAATAAGCTCTTTTCCAATAAGTTGAGGGATGCTGGCTAAAGGATGATTGAACAGCCATGACCTGTTTGCTAGTACAGTGGTACCTCGGGTTAAGTACTTAATTCGTTCTGGAGGTCCGTTCTTAACCTGAAACTGTTCTTAACCTGAAGCACCACTTTAGCTAATGTGGCCTCCCGCTGCCACCGTGCCGCTGGAGCACGATTTCTGTTCTCATCCTGAAGCAAAGTTCTTAACCCAAGGTACTATTTCTGGGTTAGCAGAGTCTGTAACCTGAAGCGTCTGTAACCTGAAGCGCCTGTAACCAGAGGTACCACTGTAAATGCAAAGATCTGAGGCCACCAGCCTAGGCTTGAGTCTGCACATAACATCCGATTGATGACTCCTTCTGCGTTCGCCCAGTGGGCAAAGGAGCCTGGGGAGGAGAACGGCAAGCGGTGGGGAGGTGGGGGGCGGGTGAAGCAATTGTTAACCCTTCTCCCACCAGCCAAATTCTCTCAGACACGCCCCTCTCTTTCTGCCTACGTTTATATCACAAAAACAGATTTCTTATCCCACGGGGAGAAGCACCTGGGAAGGAATTTGGGAGCAAGATTATTTTCTGAAGAGGGGGAAGTTGGTATGCTTTTCGTACCAAATTTCTTCCCGTTTGATTGAGGTTTGTTGTTGTTTTAATTGGGGGATTGGAAGGCACTTATTGCAATGCGTTGTTCTTTTTTCTGATCTACGTAATGCTTTGTGCGTTGCTGTTTTTTAATTTTTGAAGTAGCTTGGAGGCGCCTCATGTGTCAAACAACCAGCAAATTGAAATAATTATAATATAATATGCTCCCGTCTCCCAGCCACTAGCAGTGCACTTGAAAAGGATGCTCAGTAGCAGACCTTCTGCAAAATTAAAAGGGTGGCAAGATTCAGCTGCCTGGCATTGCTTGGAGCTCCAGGTGATTAAATAAAAAGTTAAGGTGGGGTCAGGGATCTGTGGGATCTTCCAAGGCCCTGGCAGTTGTCCAAGGCTAGGGGTTGCTGTTGCTGGCCTAGTGCAAGTAATAGGCAGCAGTTGCTTAGTGGTAAAGGAAAAACACTCTGCACATGCTCAGAACTTAGTATACAGTCATATTGCATGTGTAAAGGAGAGAATTAGCTGGGGTGATACTAAATGGGTGGGGCTAAAGGAGAAGGGGTGGAGCTATTGACCAAGGCCAACAGGAAACCCCCACCCCCACCACATGATCAGACACAGGTAGTTCAGTTGGTCTGTAACAATTGTCTCCAAAATCTGTGGTTGGATTACCTGGATGGGTGTAAACAATTATCAGACTTTCAGAAGCTGGTTTCTCTGGTTTCATCTATTTCGTTGAAACAGCGAAACCGAATAGTTTTAATTGGATTTGGAATAAACGTGCAAGCCATTGTCACTATATTTTCTTTCTCAGTGAGTCGTGCAAACCGCTACTCTTTTTATAATTATTTTTATAGGGTAGCAGGCACCGGGGATGAGTTTATGGAACCAAGAGGACACTGGCCCGGAAAAAATCTGGGAATGATTTATCTATGAGAACCAGATCCAATCTGCTGGATTCGTATTATAACTGAAGTGGCAGGGAAGAGAGTCTCTGCTGGTTCTGTGTTCTGTTTAGTGTTTTTTTTGGGGGGGTGGTTTGGATGATGCCCCAAGTCCCTTCCAGTTCTTGGGATCCTGTATTTGTGAGGGAATGTGTGACAGCAAGCTTGCCAAGCCAAGTCCTTTTGTCTGACTAATGGTTTTGGCTGACTGGTTAAGAAACAGGATTAACGTAACCTAACAAGCCGCTCTGTGCCTTAGATTAATGCATGGTTGAGCTGAAAAGCAGACTGGAAGCTGGAGACACAGAGACCTGCTTGTTCTGTGCTGAATCCAAAGCTGAGATGAATGAAGAAGCAAGTTCTTTTGGGATGTTAACTCTGCAAGCCTCTCCACCTTATCCCCAGGTTGTACGTAACTAAAACCACGTACAGTCATTTGTTGTTTAGTCATTTAGTCGTGTTCGACTCTTCGTGACCCCATGGATCAGAGCACACCAGGCACTTCTGTCTTCCACTGCCTCCCGCAGTTTGGTCAAACTCATGCTGGTCGCTTCGAGAACACTGTCCAACCATCTCATCCTCTGTCGTCCCCTTCTGCTTGTGCCCTCCATCTTTCCCAACAACAGGGTCTTTTCCAGGGAGTCTTCTCTTCTCATGAGGTGGCCAAAGTATTGGAGCCTCAGCTTCAGGATCTGTCCTTCCAGTGAGCACTCAGGGCTGGTTTCCTTCAGAATGGAGAGGTTTGATCTTCTTGCAGTCCATGGGACTCTCAAGAGTCTCCTCCAGCACCATAATTCAAAAGCATCCATTCTTCGGCGATCAGCCTTCTTTATGGTCCAGCTCTCACTTCCATACATCACTACTGGGAAAACCATAGCTTTAACTATAAGGACCTTTGTTGGCAAGGTGATGTCTCTGCTTTTTAAGACGCTGTCTAGGTTTGCCATCGCCTTTCTCCCAAGGAGCAGGGGTCTTTTAATTTTGTGACTGCTGTCACCATCTGCAGTGATCAACGTACAGTCATACCTCGGGTTAAATATGCTTCAGGTTGAGCATTTTCAAGCTATGTTCTGCTGCGACCCAGAAGTAACGGAGCGCTCAAAATGACGTCACGCGCATGCGCGGAAGCGGGAAAACGTGACTCGCAGACGCGCGTTACGTTCTACTCAGGATGCGAACGGGGCTCCGGAACGGATCCCGTTCGCATCCAGAGGTACCATTGTATCCTAAGACATCACAGTCTCTGCGAACCTTCATTCCGAGGAGACCAAACCTGGGGTGAGTGCCTGGAGTCGCTCACGACAAATGCAGTCCTACATGTGAACAAAACCAGCACAATCTATGCATGGGTAGGATGCATCAGTAGATTTGGCAGAAGAACCCCTCCCCCAATATGGGATAGAGTATACATTATCCTGGAAGAAGCCACACTGGACAGAAGCACTTCATGCTGCAACATTTTGTTGCTGATCTCACTTGCCTATGCTTCCATGCACGTCTGTGTGGGCTCCAGAGGCAAGATCAGTGTGCAAATGTGGGCCGTGTCTCTCTGGACCTTGCCTTTGCTTCGGCCCCCATCTGAGTCCAAATCCAGCCTTGAAACCAGGTGTGCCTGCTTGGAAATGTGCAATCTATTTAAAACAGCAAGCCCTCAGCTGCTGGTGCTCCTGTGAGGCGAGTGTGACCCTCTTGGAACCGCTCACCCTGATTGCACCTCCTCTCCCCAGCCCCCTGGTGTTATCCCAGTCTCTTGGCACTGGTCCCACCCTGCTCCCACCCTCCTTTCTCCTGAGGGTCTTCTGCAGAAGCCACTCCGGGATTTGCGGCTAGAAAACAGGAAGGCCTCCGCAGCGTGATACAGCGGAAATTAGACAAACGAAATGAAGCGGCCGCAAGGAAACAGGCGGAAGCTGGCAGGATATTTGGAACCGGACCCGTGAATTCTTGAGCTTATCTCTGTCCTGCAGAAGCCCAGAATTCCTTGCAAAACAGCAAGCAGCTGGAGAGCAGCCCACAGCAGTGGAGTGGGGACGTTGCAGCCCCGATGGGCGATGAAAGGCTGAAGCTTTTCCCTAACATGCGCCGGAGGCAGGACTTCGCCAGTGCGCGCACAAGCGCTCCTGGAAGGACCTCGCTGCTGCCCTCAAGCTTCCAGATGGAGAAGGAGCAGCGCGTTTGCTTTTGGGTGAGGGTGGGAGAATCGGGTCCAAGGCTATTCAGTGCTTTAAAAAGGAACAACAACAACAACTTATTATTTGTACCCAACCCATTCCCCAGCCACTCTGGGCAGCTTCCAACGAAGATTACAAACACATTAAAATGTCACACATTAAAAACTTCCCTGAACTTGCCTTCAGATGTCTTCTAAGTGTCAGGGAGTTGTTTATCTCTTTGACATCTGGTGGGAGGGCGTTCCACAGGGTGGGTGCCACCACCGAGAAGGCCCTGTGCCTGGTTCCCTGTAGCTTTGCTTCTTGCAGTGAGGAAACTGCCAGAAGGCCCTCGGCACTGGACTTCAGTGTCCAGGCAGAACTATGGGCGTGGAGACGCTCCTTCAGGTATCCTGGGCCGAGGCCGTTTAGGTACCTGTCTCTGCAATAGGGCGGCCATTTACTCATAGTCAAAAAGAGGTTTGCATGCTATTTGCATGTGCATGGATGCAAATTTGGAAATTATTGCTGTAACCTATATCGAAATTAGGACAGGGACGACAACTTGATGCAGCTCACATTTAAAGGCAAGCCTACCAAATTATTATTATTATTTTCTGAAACAGTAGGCAAATCAGCTGGAATTTCGTTTAATCACCTCTCCCCCATCAAAAGTAACAGATCATTTCAGCTGATGAAGACAAAGCTGTTTGTGAGGTCTATGAAGACGATGTACAAGGACACGGGTGGCGCTGTGGTCTAAACCACCGAGCCCCTTGCTGATCGGAAGGTCCCTGGTTCAAATCCCCGTGACGGGGTGAGCTCCCATTGCTCTGTCCCAGCTCCTGCCCACCTAGCAGTTCAAAATCACACCAGTGGGAGTAGATAAACAGGCACCACTGTGGCAGGAAGGTAAACGGCGTTTCCATGCGCTCTGGCACTCGTCACAGTGTCCCGTTGCGCCAGAAGCGGTTTAGTCCTGCTGCCACATGACTTGGAAAGCTGTCTGTGGACAAACGCCGGCTCCCTCGGCCTGAAAGCAAGATGAGCGCTGCACCCCATAGTCGCCTTTGACTGGACTTAATCATCCAGGGGTCCTTTACCTTTTTTCACCTTTTAAAACGGGCAGCTCTTCTCTACACATTTCTCCTGCAGCAGTGACAAATTCATGTTGACTCTCGACCTCTGAGCTCTAAAGCGACATTGTGGCTCAGGATAGATCCCCGTCAGCGAGTGACTGTAACCTGTTGAGATCTACAGAGGCAAAGCCTTTCCCCACACTACTCAGCAGGGAGATTCCATGGTAGTTCTTACATTCAAAGGAGTACGTCCCATTATAAAGGACATTTCCTCCCGAGTAGACATGCTGACTGTGTACATACCTTATGTTTTAAAGCACATCCGCCCGGCCCCAAGAATCTTGGGAACTGTAGTTTATCCTTCACAGAACTATAATTCCCAGCACCCTTGACAAAATACAATTCCCAGGATTCTTGGGGGAGGGGACATACAGTGATCCCTCGGGTTACAGCCACTTCTGGTTGCGTTTTTTCAGGTTACGTACTGCCGAAACCCAGAAGTACCAGAACAGGTTACTTCCAGGTTTCGGCGGTCGCGCATGTGCAGAAGCGCTAAATTGTGCTTTGCGCAGAAGCGCCAAATCGCAACCCGTGCGTGCGCAGATGCTGCGGGTTGCGAATGTGCATCCCGCACGGATCACTTTCACAACCTGAGCATCCACTGTACTTAAATGTATGGTGTGTACTTAGCCATTATAGTTGCGCTTTTTAATTTATCTATTTAGGGGAAATATGCCAGGACTATCCAAGGAATAGTCAAGTGAGCAAATTGGGAGTGGGAAGTTTTGGGACTTCTGGCCTCCCTCCCTTCCCACAAGGTCTATCCGAGTCAATCCCTGCCTGCCTGCCCCTAAAAGTTTGAGAGTTTGTTTATTACAAAGGAAATGTGCAGACCTTGCTTTGTTTTCCTCTCTCTCTCTCTCTCTCTCTCTCTCTCTCTCTCTCTCTCTCTCTCTCCATTAGTGAGAGAAAGGATACAGCACATCTGGGGATCGAAGGGAGGAAAAAATAAAGAATCTAGGCAGACACTTCCGAGGGAGACCATAGCTGGAGACGGGGGACCTTGGCAGGTGCAATTCAGGGGGGTGGGCAATTTTTAAAAAATTATTTATTTATTTTAGAGGCATGGGAGAGGAAGAAAAGTGGAGAATCAAAATGTAAATCATCCTTGTGTTATTGTGGTTGGTAGTATTGTCTGATACCTCAGGAGATGGCTGTGCTCAGCATCCGGTTGTTGTTTTTCCCACAGTCGGCATCAGGAAAAAGCTGGGGTTTCGTAAATACAAAACAACAAAAACACCGACACCC
Organism: Podarcis melisellensis; assembly: GCF_964234715.1. Lineage (NCBI taxonomy): Eukaryota > Metazoa > Chordata > Lepidosauria > Squamata > Lacertidae > Podarcis > Podarcis melisellensis. Next base: position 6,427,581 of record NC_138538.1, on the reverse strand, counting down.
CCCTCCTCAATTTAACGCTCTTTCCTGACCTCCCCCCGCAACAATCCGTCCCTCTAAACCACCTGCTTCAAGGGAAGCGGGGTTGGCTTTTTTTTAACATAGAAAGGAAATGGGGGGGGTGTCAATTGAAATCCTAGGTCGAAACCATAAAGGGAGTAAAAGGGAATTCTGCCCCATTTTCTGTCCCTCCGGAAAACATGAAGGAGGGTGGTTTATAAGGTCACGCCTCTAGCGACATCCTAAGGGAGCTGTTGCACCTGGGATGCAAATGGTTTGAGCCTCCCTCTGTGTGTGATTATACATATATATATATATATATATATGTATATGTGTGCAGGTTTTGGTGTCCTCGGGTGTCTTCCCGTGTAAAAGTTGGGGTGTCTAGGCGACGTTTCGACGAGGTCTCACTCGTCATCTTCAGGCTGGTGCTTTCGGCTTCTTGTTACTGGAACAGAGCAGGATCTCAGTGTTTGAGTTCCTATAAATACTGTTGAGGGGGTGTGGTGTATAGCCTCCAATGTTCTGGGCAGAGAGGAAGTTCCCAGGCTAGTGTGCCTTTTCTTCTTTTGTTCCTTAATTACTTGAGGGATATCTTGAGTGATTTCTTGAGTGATATCCTGAGTACCACTTAGGTGGGTCATTAGGTGTGGATTAGTTGCTAAAGTCTTTGTGTCTTGACCTCTTGAACTTTGTGAAGAGTTTTTCTGAGAAGATGGCTGTACTGCACTTAGTTGTGCTCTGGCTTGGCTTCGTGTATAGGGGCGAGCTGTGGTTTTGTGGCCTGTGTCAGCCAGATCTGTGTAGGGATTGCAGGGGGGTGCAGCATCCGGAGGTGCCACCATGGTTTGGCTACTGGATGGTGTCTGTAATTTATCTGTGGAGAGGGTCTGGGTTTGGGTCTGGTGTGGTTGATTGGTGATGGCGTTCTGTGTGCCTCTGGATCTGGTGTCAGTTTTTGTGGGGAGGGCTAATTTCCAGATGTCTGGCAAGCGGGATGTGTCGTCACGCTTGTTCATGTTGTGAGGGTGTTTCTCTATCTCGATGGCTTCCATGATTATTCTCTTGTGGTGATGTTCCATGTTAATTCCCTCAAGTAATTAAGGAACAAAAGAAGAAAAGGCACACTAGCCTGGGAACTTCCTCTCTGCCCAGAACATTGGAGGCTATACACCACACCCCCTCAACAGTATTTATAGGAACTCAAACACTGAGATCCTGCTCTGTTCCAGTAACAAGAAGCCGAAAGCACCAGCCTGAAGATGACGAGTGAGACCTCGTCGAAACGTCGCCTAGACACCCCAACTTTTACACGGGAAGACACCCGAGGACACCAAAACCTGCATTCCTGTACCCGTGAAAATCTACGAAAGCATGTATATGTGTATATATATATATATATATATATATATATATATATATATATATATATAATATCACATCCTGGAGAAATGGTGTGGACAGGTGCCATCAATGAACAGATGCTTGAGTAAAGGAAGCCGTGCTGTTGATTTCCATTTGTCTGTTGAGTCATGGTTGACATTTCCTTTTGATTTCTTTTTTTAAAAGATTTTTATTAAGTTTTTCAAAAATTATACAAAAACAAAACAAGACAATAGTAAAAAAAAAAACACAGAGAAAAACAAGACAAAAAAGAAAATATAAACAAGTATAATTTCATTCCCTTTTTTTCCCTTATACCTTACTTTCCCGACTTCCCCATACCTCTCCTCTCTGTATTCCAATTTCTATTTTATTAATTCAGCAAATCCTTCCCCTTAATTTCAATTAGTTTTTAACCCTTTCTTTTCGTACTACTTATCCAATCCAGCTGGAAACCACATATTTTCTAAACCATCGTCATTCTAGCATTCATTAATTTTGCAGTATTTCTTGAGATAGTCCTTAAATTTCTTCCAATCTTCTTCCGCTGTCTCTCTCCCCTGGTCTCGGATTCTGCCAGTCATTTCTGCCAGTCCCATGTAGCCTATCACCTTCATCTGCCATTCTTCCAAGGTGGGTAGGTCTTGTGTCTTCCAATACTTTGCGATGAGTATTCTTGCTGCTGTTGTAGCATACATAAAGAATGTTCTATCCTTCTTTAGCACCGTTTGATCGACAATAGCCAAGAGAAAGGCCTCTGGTTTCTTCAGAAAGGTATATTTAAATATCCTTTTCAATTCATTATATATCATTTCCCAGAACGCCTTAATCTTAGGGCATGTCCACCAAAGGTGAAAGAATGTACCTTAATTTTCTTTACATTTCCAACATTTGTTCTCAGGCAAGTGGTAAATTTTTGCAAGCTTGACTGGGGTCATGTACCACCTGTATATCATTTTCATAATATTTTCTCTTAGGGCATTACATGCCGTAAATTTCATTTCCTTTTGATTTCAAGGTATCTTCGGTGACTGCAGAGAGATGCCATTGTCTCCCTCCTCCGACCGAGAAATCCAGAGGGCATGTGAGAAACGCCCCCTGGTCTCAGTGCTGGATTTATGTATAAGCTAAACAAGCTATAGCTTAGGGCCCCACTCTCTTGGGGGCCCTAAAAAATAATAATAAAGGAAAAAACCACAACCTGGATGTACATTTCCTTTTTTTAAAAAAAAAAAATATTTTTTATTAAGAATTTCAACATAACAAATTATCAAAACACATCATCTTCATTCCCCCCCATTTTTCCCTCCCCCTTCCCCAAGAAGAACCCTCCCTCCCCCCACCAAGAAGTCCCTCAGCTCCTCTCTCTGATTTTTCAACACATGTTCTCTGCATATTGTAAAATTGTAAAGATCCTTAAATTATCTGTCTTTTATGTTAACACTCAATAAATTTGTGTATGTTTATTCAAAACCTGCCAAGGAGTCCAATTTGTTTTGTTGGTTTTTTAAGTAGTTTGTAAAAAGTTCCCATTCTTCTTTAAAGTCACAGTTGTCCTTGTCTCGCAGTTTGTATGTCAATTTCGCCAATTCTGCATAATCCATCAATTTCTCTTGCCACTGTTCTTTTGTCAGGATTTCCTCATTCTTCCATCCTTGTGCTATTAAGACTCTTGCCGCCGTTGTCGCATACATGAATAAATTCTTTATTTTCCTTGGCAGGTCTTTTCCTACAATCCCTAACAAAAATGCTTCTGGTTTTTTTTTTTTTACAAATGTTAATTTAAACATTTTCTTCAATACATTTCCAATTGTATTTCAGTTCAACAATTACTTTGATAAAATACACATTTTGTTATGTGCAAATGGCTTTAAATACCTATTAGGTCCATAAATTACCATGTAGCATATATTCAACACAAAAAACAGCAAGAATTTGTTGTTGACAAAGGACAGCTGGACATATAAAAGGCCCCATTACCTTCCGTAGCTGATTTAGGCCTCATCAAACCTAAATCTGGCCCTGCATGGTCTGCTCACACTTGTTGCACTATCACTATACAGCAATAGCAGACCTTCCAAGTTCTCCTATTTTCCAGGGACAGTCCCGGATTTACAGAAGTCATCCCGGTTTCTGATTTTATCCTGCAATGTCCCACTTTTCCTTAGGGTGTCCCCATTTTCATAGGAGAAATGTTGGAGGGTATCGAGTTATCTGATCCCTGAGCCATCGGATGGAAGCTCTGTATAGGGATTTTAAAAAAAATGTTTAATGTTTTATTGTGTTTTTACATTTGTTGGAAGCTGTCCAGGTTGGCTGGGGCAACCCAGTGAGATGTGTGGGGTATAAATTGTAAAACTATTATTATTATTATTATTATTATTATTATTATTATTATTATTATTATGGAATAAGACATCCCCATTTCCATCGAAGAAATGTTGGAGGGTATGCCAATGTAATAAAACCGAACTCTGTCGGGAAATGATATATAATGAAATGAAAAAAAATGATGATTTTCTTTTTTAAAAAAAGTCAGAAGTCTTTCTTTTAGGAATAATAGGTGTAGAAGTACCAAAAGATCGAAATAATTTATTTATGTATGCAACCACAGCAGCTCAGATACTATCTGCTGAGTTGCTGTTGCTTAAGTAATATTATTATATTTATAGCACTAAAATGTGTTTGATTGTATGTTGTTATATTTGTTATTGTTATGTTATAATAAAGCTGTTACTATGTTGAAATTGTTTTTGTAGTGTTCGTTTGAAATGTATTTTCAGCTTTTGCATTTTAAATAGATTTTTATTAAAATTTTCCATTAAAAACACCATATCCATTTACATATCACATAATTTATCTTATTTGGACCTCCCTCAGCTTCTCTGACAATCATTCGTAGTTCAAATCCTATCTTCACATTCCTTTTATTTTAATATTTCCATTAAATTTTATATTTCTATTCTTGTTTGCCTTTTGGTAATATTTCCTTATATTTTCACAAAGCCTCTTTAAAACACACTAGCGTTGTACAATCCTCACATATACTTTTCAAATACTCCGTAAATTTCCCCCAATCCCTCAAGAAATCTTTGGTCTTTTTGGTATCTAATTTTCCCAGTTAATTTGTCCAATTCTGCATAATCTGTTAATTTTGTCCTCCATTCTTCCAAAGTTGGAGCCTCTTCTTGTTTCCATTTTTGGGCCAACAATATCCTTGCTGCGGTGATTGCATACTGGAATAGTTTACAGTCTCTCCTACTTATATCCATTCTTGTTATTCCCAGCAGGAAGGTTTCTGGTTTCTTAACAAAGCTATATTTTAGCATTTTCTTTAGTTCATTATATATCATCTCCCAGAACCCCCTTACTTTCCTACAATCCCACCACATATGCATAAATGTACCTTCTTTCTCCTTACATCTCCAACACTTGTTACAAATTTTGTACATTTTTGCTAATTTTACTGGTGTCATATACCACCTGTAAACCATCTTCATTGCATTTTCTTTTAATGTGACACATGCAGTAAACTTCAAATTTTCATTCCATATTTTTTGCCAATCATCCATTTCTATATTATATCCTAGATCTTTAGCCCACTGAATCAAAACTACTTTTACCTCCTCATCCATTGTATGCCATTCCAGCAAGATCTTATACATTTTAGAAATTATTTTGCAATCATTATTCACAATCTCTGTTTGGAATTTTGAATCTTTTTCTTTATACCCTTTTTCTTTCTCTTCCTTTCTAAACATTTCATTTATTTGGCGGTAGTGCAACCAATCATAGACATATTCCTTTACTTGTTCATATGGTTTTAACCTCCACTTTCCTCCTTCCTTCACCACCAAATCTCCATAGGTAATCCAATCGCTTCTCATATTGATTTTTTTAAACACCAGCTTTTGCATTTTAAGCTGCCTTTGAGCATGATTTTCTTTTTGTGGAAAAGCAGTATACAAATAAAATGGATGGATGAATAAATGAAATGGAAGGAAGGAAGGAGCAGTCCCAACAAAAGATGAATGTCAGATTTGTGGGAATATTCAGATTTGCGGGAATATTCTGAATGTGAGACCAAGAGAAGGAAGGGTTTAAGAAAGAATGGGGGAAATTTGTGGAATATATGAAGAATCATTGCAAACACTTTTAAACGTTAGCAGGATTTGAATAATTGGGACAGAGAAAATAAAATAGGGTGGAAATAGAAGGGAAAAGTAGTATTTTGAATATGCAGTTGAACAGGGGAGACAATAATGAACCATGGAAGGAGGGAAAGGGAAGTTGATGTTAATGAGATGATGTTAATGAGATGATTTAATGATATATATGATTTGTAATATTGAAAATGATAAAACAGGGTTGCCATAATGTCCGGTATTCGGCCTTGGTAAACAGTGTATGGGTGGAAATGGCTGAAACATCTGGTAAAATCCAGACATATGGCAGCCCATATTAGAAGTGCATCTTGGCGCATTT